>NW_005054496.1:96095-120171 GCF_000277835.1 Geospiza fortis | reverse complement strand
CCCTAAGAGGGTGTGTAACTAACTTCCATTTTCCATAGCAAACCACAAGATCTTTTAAAAAATGTGACTAAACTTTTATTTAAATGCTGCAATTACATCTTGGCTCTATCTGACATGCAGCTTGTCTAAGCTGTTCACTGAACCCTGAAGCTGGTTATTTACTAAGGATCTTTAGAAAGCACTTTTTTTTTTCCTTCCGACCAAGACTTGTATCCCCCACCTTGAATACAAATTCATGGAAATGGGTGGTGCAGACAGCTTTGCCAGAAAGCAGGCAGTTGTTATTTTCATTATTATTTCTTTGTGGAATGCTGCAGTTACCTTAAAATAATAATTTAATCCTTCTCAACAATAGTTTTCCCAGTTTTGTTTTTAAGACGGGAGCACGTATGCCTATAACTACACATTTATTACAGACCATCAGTTAAAGCCTCTGCAAGAACACAGAGTTGTTAAGAAGAAACTCCCACTTGCATCTGCCAGCTTGGAGAAGCTCCTTACTCAGACACTTAAACTTACACACGTAATTAAACATGCAGCAGAAGAACCCTGAAGCAGTCAACACATGACATCTTCAAGTCCCTGAGAAATCTCATGCTCAGCGCTGAAATTTGCCCATTCAAAAGTATTCCCCCTCACTGTTCAGTTCCACACAATTCCCAAATTTCTAGCACTAGGATCACTTTTCTTTCTGGATCTCCCACTGCATTAATATTTGAAAGATCTGTGGCTTCCCAAAATACACCATTGAGTTTGCTGCAGGAGTCTTCACAGTAACTCATTCAATGCAAATCTTCAGATGTCCAAAGCCAAAACACAAGTCCCTTTGAAAGCCAAAACAGGGGAAGAAAGGGCAGGTGAAGAAAAGGCTGTCCTGCACGTGCTGGCAGGTCACCTCACTGATCAGGGCAGATAAAACCCAACAACAGCAGGCAGCTTGTCCCAACCCTCCTGCTTGAACAATGTGCAGGGGGGATCACTGCTCACGTCTAGCAGAAAAAACATGAAGCCTTCGAAACCCCACTGATCTAGATTTGAAATGAGAAAGTTGCATATAATTACCCTGGAATTCTGCAAGATGCTGCAAGAAATCACTCAGAATGTCATGCTCATGGATCACCCCTTTTCCAAGTCCATGCTTACTAGTTTTGATTTTCTTTCCTACTGAATTCAGGCTTGACACAGCTCCATTTGGAGAATAATTTGCTGGTCTATCATCCTTAGTACAAACACCTTAAAGCAAAGTAAGAACACCCCTTTGCAGCTCCCTTTTCCCACTACCCTGATATTGTACAGAAAACAGAATGCAGCCAGTAGTATCACACACACACTTCCCATGCTCTGGACAGCTGGCGCACATCCAGATGTTTGCCAAGAGATTATTTTAAATCAGGTTTGTTGGGAACTGGGTGGCCAGGGTGCTGTGACTGTTTATACACACCCAGATACGTGCATGAGTTTCCTCACGGGTTTGTGTGCCTGAAAAAGGACTACTGGAACAGGCTATTTGTATCCTTTGGCTGCAGGGAACAAGTAACTGGAAAGGGTGGGACTGTGCTGGTAGCAAGTACTTAGAATAAAAATAAAGAACTAAATTGACTCTTGGATGCCTGTGAAGGCTATAGGCAGACCAGCTGTGCCCAGCATCTGGAGTGCCACTCACTCCTCTGTTGGGCAGTGACACAAACTCACTCACCCTCCTGCATCTCTCCCAGGTGGGCCATTGAGCTGGATGCCACCCCGACACCCTCCAAAGGTCCAGAGACTCCTAAGGAACAGCCTAGCCCAGCACCTCAGTCCTTTCCTCCACAAAACCCCACAGCACAGCCGTGTCCCCACATCACCCCAGGAACTCAGCAGGGGCCGGGCTGGAGAGATGATGTGCACGAGCATCCCCACAGCCTCACCAGGCTCCAGGGAAGGGGGATGCCAGCACAGAAAATGACTGATTTTGCCAGCTTACACTATTTCATAGGGTCTGTGAAACTGTGACACGAGTGCTTGATGAATTCTGTCTTCACATTCACACAGCTCCTTTGCCGGCTATTTGGAGATGAAGTCTTCCTTGGGGTTATACAGCCCTTCAAAAATTATGTTTCAACACAACAATAAACAGCTCTTCACCAGACTGCATTAAAAAAGGAACATTTTTTGCAAGAGCTGAGCATAAAACTAGCAGTCTGAATGACTACAGACCTTGCAATTTTTAAAATCAAAATTAACTTTCCTTCAGCACCTCCCTATCCATAAGATTCTTAATATGCACATAAATATCACCACACACAAAATCAAAAAATGTTATGTTCAGTCTCAGCAAACAAAAATGATTTACTATTACTTGTATTGAAACCAGGATTATACTCAAAGAACATGATGGAGCACAGAGAATCAGATGGATTGATCAACCAACAGAGTAACAGTTAATTTTATTTTCCAGAAGTAGTTTAAGGGTGTTCATGCAGTCACCTGAAGAAAGCTCTGTGACTGAAATCTACTTAACAATGTCTTTTGATGTTTCACTACAGAGCAATTCTTTATAGGTAAGTTATAAATACCCAGGAAAATAGTGCATTGAAAAGAAAATACTAAAATCCTTAGCGATGCTGGCCTTGGCATGCATTGCTTTTGATCTGCCTGAGCAACTATTATTTTTTTGACATGAGGAGTGCACACTGACCAAGGGCAATGTATGTCCATGAATTTTTACTGACTGCAAATGTAGCTCAGCACAGGCTAAACCACACTGGCATAATGTAAGACCTTATATGCATTTTCTGTGCTGCTCTGTACAACACGTGAGGAATGCTGATCAGCATTTGAAAGGAAACGTGGGCTTTCAAAGAAGACCCACCAAAATGTAAAATGGGAATATATATTCCCCAACCAAAAAGTCCAGTGGAACTTATGAGTCATAACTCCCAATTCTTTCCTCCTTACCCCTGCCATTTCTGACTTAAAATACCATCATCCTCAAAGGATTGGGATTTTTCAGGTTTGGGGTTTTTTTCCTTTTAATTTTTCCTTTTTTCCTTTTAATTTTTTCCTTTTTTTTTTCTTTAAAAGGAATTAAGAACATAAGCAACAAACAAACCTAAAGGCTAAATAAAACTGAGTAACAGCTGACATTTCCCTTCCCTGCACTGGCAGTCAGTATTTTGGGCTCACCACAACTGCAGCGTGCCCCAGAAGAATACCCAATTCCCATGGATCTTTTCGGGGCTGCTGAGATCCTGGTGGCACCGTGACCCATTTTAGCTCCTGCCTGGAAAGGACTGCACACACAGAGGGGCTGGGCACAGCACTGACAACAGCAGCAGCAAAACCAGGACAGAGAGCCCGAGATATTCTCCAGAAAGATCATTTCTTGATCCTGAGCGCAGGCAGCTTGAAAACATCCAGGGTGATGCAAGGGGAGAAGAAGTGAGTTTATTTATATACACTGTATTTTCATCCTAATTGGCACATCTTGCATCCATCCAGCTCTGCTGATCCACTTAAGGAAACACAGAGCCCAAGGTAACCTAACAAGGTAACAAATCACCAGGCAGTTTGTTTATTCAGAAATATCAACTGCTTCAACTCCTACAAGCAAAGGAGCAAGCAGGACACCCATCCCTCATAAAATGCAAACAAAACAAAGGGAGCCAAGCAAGCAGGAAAATAAGTTTGGATTTTAAATCTCATTTAAGCCTGTGTAGGCTCTGTCCCCCACACCACTCCCCTGCCTTATGAATGCCTTCAGCATCCATGCAAAAACCTTGTCCCTGTGGCACTGCTCCCGCAGGGGGACTGAGCAGAGCACCTGCCTCTCAGGCTGGAGACACAAACAGCTCAGCTCTTTAAGCCTTAATAAAAATTATAAACTGTTCAGCGCATCTTCAAAAGAAAACCACACAAGCTTCCTGCATGCTGTGAAAAAGATCTCTTTATTGAGAGCTTTTCTTTTAATTTTGAACAGCTTCGCAGCATTAACCTTAGCAGGAAAAAAAAAAAAAAAACAAAACTAAAGCCAAGAAGCCCAGGAACTTCTGAGCTACTCAGTCAACAGCCTGATAGAGTTCCTCATTGAAATTAGCTTCTCCTAGCAGCATACATGAGAATTGCTGGCCTGCATCTCTTCCACAAATAATTTCACAAATTTTTAAAGATGGGCAAAGTGCTGATTTCATTTCTTTGAAAGCTGAAAGCCCAAAAGCCACCACTGCCAGTGGTGAGACCCCCAATATCAGCCCTTGCATTGTGCTAAAGACATTGGCTTCAAGTTTCAGCCACTCAGGGTTCCATTTTTGCTTTTTCTATTTTTTAATCTCATAGGGGAAAAGAGTAATAGTTCCCAACTCAAAAAACAAACAAAAAAATATACTAAACATGCAGAACAATGAGCTGAATTAATTCAAAATTCTTAAAAAGTACAACACTGACGTATTTAACTAGGAGATAGAAATTTTTACTTGCTTCAAAGCCTGAAATTTAGCCTTTTTTTTTGAAAAATAAGCAAGCTATAATAATCAATACCTTTTCCAAAGAAGCAGAAAAATCCTTTTGCAAACTATTTTTGATCCTACTGTGAATGGCAAATCTTACTCTCATTTAAACACTTTTCTACAGTATCGGAAACTGAAAAGAGTTTCTAAGAGTGGAAAGCAAACTGCCTCATTTCATTATCTCAGGAGTAAAACCACAAAAGCAAACAAAAATCCACCTGTGCTTTTCAACTGCACCTTTTATGTCACTGCAATGCATTCCATCAATTTTGTGCTGAATATACCACAAGTGATTTCTCATTGCTTTCTGCCTGCCTCCAAATGCACACCTTCCACAGGGGCTGGCACCACGCCGAGCAAACACACAGACACTCAGATTCCTGATCCTCACTGATCAAAAACTGCTTGGAAAATTCCTGCCTATTTTCTTCAGATTATACTGAAGAAAATTTGGAAGGTGAAGTTGTTATGAGGAAGAATTCCCTGGTCTCTTGTATACTCATCATTTTTACTGAATTTAACTCAAGAGATGCACCTCTTGCAAAGAGTTCTAGCAAATTCTCCAGAAGACAATCCAAAAGCACTGCTCATATGTAAAGAATTATTAAAAACTCCCCATATTGACAACATTTTTTTCCTATCAAGCACAAGCACAGAGAGCACAACCAATGAAGTAATTTACAAATTTTCAGTGTTGGTGGCTTTATTTTTATTACTAAAACAGGGAAGAAGTGTTATTAAGGGAGGAGTTTGGCTCTAATCTGAATTTAGAATTGCCTTAAAGAAACCAAGGCAGCTTTGCATTAGTGTAAGAAAGGTGCAAGATGAAAACCAAGCCTGTGGCAGTGCACCATCATGACATGATTTCTTTATAATGAAATATAGTGAAAGAAAATTAGTGGCACAAGGATTTTAATGCACCCCAGACACAACATTTACAATGATTAAACAGATGAGTACTTGTAAAACCCAAGGGTCTAACTTTACAAACCTTTACTCAAGCAAGCAGTTTCACCAAAATCAATGGGACAATTTGCATATGTAAGGCTATTTATCTCAGCCGGGATCTGTAGGTTTAGGCCACACATTTCTATTTAGCTCTTCTATGCAGCAGAAACCACAAAGTTGTATGAAGAACGGGAGAACAGTGCACCTTGGAGTTAATTTTCATTTATACCAGTATAATTTTCTCCGTCCCTCTGACGCATTTGATAAACTGGGCATGTTTCAAAATTGGAAACGTTGGCAAAAATACAAATTTCCTGATGGGAAGAATACTACTCATGGATAATAAACAAAATCAATTCTTATTTGCATATTCAATCAGATTTTGGTTTGCATATAAAAGCATAAGATGGTAGAATTTTCACACGGTAGATGGATCCCGCTCACTTATTCATGCATATATGCATCCACTAATCCTTACACATGCCAAAATCAGTCAGAAATACTCTCTTTGCTAGGCATTCACAGCACAAAAACACTGTCCCTGCTGCTGTTCTCAACCTTCTCTTTTCGCAAAGCGTATGACAGCATTCTCCCACGGCTTTCTCCCAAGACTCCCTAATAGCCCCTGCTCTCTATTAGTCTTCTTTTCACTAGGCAAAGTGGTGGTTTGAATTTTTGAATCATAATTTAAAAGGGATGCTGTCAACTGTATATGAAGAACAAAAAACACTGGACCAGTTTTTCAAAGGCGCTTCAGCACGGACTTGACAATTTCACTTGTAACTGTCACTGCAAAATTGAATGTATCTCTCACTGGTAATACTGACATGTCCTGGACTACAGCTAAAATCTGCAGATTCAGACTATGCCTACCTATTTTTCACACACACCTAACAAGGAAACAGAATTCAAAATATTTATATGGTCTGGTCCTATCAAAATATGCAATATTAATATTGTCTCATACACCGTAGGCCTGGTAATAAATGATACCCTGTGAGCTATGCTCCGAGGTGCTGAATGCCTGCAACATCTGTGGGACCTGAAGGCAATCAGCACTCTGAGCCATCAGATAACAGGTTTGACGGTCTTGTAGCCAGTCTGACAGTCTGGAGATCTCATTTGCATTTAGAAGAGTGTCATATTCAAATGTATATAATTTTGTGCATTAAATTAAAAATTCAACTGGAACTCTGTGCATTAAACCCGAGCTGGCTGCAAACTAACAAATGTTTTCATGGAATTAAGGAAAAAGATCAAACAAATTAGCATCAAAACGAAATGGCAATCTGCTGCTGCAGCCTTTGCCCTTACTAGGTCAAGCATGGGGTACTAAAAAAGCAGAGCTGCCCAGGGCATCTGAAATAATCTTGTATACACAGAAATAGTATTTCGCTCTCCCAGATGAATGAAAGGCAAAAATCAGTCAGCATGAAGTTGAAAGCTCATATAGGATTTCTACAGCAATGCCAGCTCTGATCAATCGAAACATTGTCAGCAGCAGGTTAAGGAGGTATTTATTTAACAAGGGAACAGAATCTAATTGACTTTCCAGGAGAGGAGAGCGAGCAGGCAGGAGAGCGGGCGCCCACTCGTTCCGCTCGTTGAATCTTACACAGCCCTTTTTCACGGGGAGCAGGAGCGTAACCCTGTGCTCCCCAGGCACAGGGTTACGCTCCTGCAGACACCAAGGACATCCTTGTGTCCCTGTACAGGATGTGACACCTGAGCTGCTGGGGGGCCAGGGGGGATCAGGGCAGTTTTGCTGTTGTGCTTCTGCAGAATGCCTCCCAGTGTCCTGCCCGAGTGCTGCAGCACAGACACAGCACCCAAACCCTCCTCTCTCCCTGTCTCTGAAGCATTTAAAGTATCCATATAAATCACCAGAAAATAAGGGTTTGACCCAGTTACACATCTTAGGGCTCCTCTCATTCATTTGCTAATGCTAAATGTAATGGAAATCACAGCTTTCTTAAAAAACAGGCAGCAGAGACCGAAGGGAACTGCTGTTTATGTTCCTACCTGCTTGGTTAGTTGTCACAGTGACTGACACAGCCTGGTCCTGGCTGGGGTTTTGCTTGGACACTCCATTCACTGCCCAGACTTCAAAGGTGTAGTTGGTGTGCGCCAGGAGGTCGGTGATGGAGACTTTGGTGGTTTTCAGGCCGTTCTGCTGGGGGCTGAAGTGCACCCCACTGCCGCAGGAGCGGCAGCGGCTCAGCTCGCCCGCCCCGCAGCGCTTGCACACCACGTTGTAGGAGATGTCCTCCCGGCCACCCTTGTTCTGGGGGGGACTCCACTCCAGGTTCACTGAGGTCTCGTTGACATTGGAAATCAGGTGCTGGGGAGCAGATGGAGGGCCTAAAAAGAAAAAGTGCATGTGTTTTTAGTTAAGGGAAAAAAACCAAAGCCTACATAGTGACATCAGAGTTGCACATCCCAGATGCTGTGCAACTCCCATTCAAGTTAAGGATTGTAGAGACCAAGCAGAATTTTACTTCTCTATGTTCATAAAGAAGGCAAAAAAATTAGCTGCTAAGTCAAACTCTGATCTCTTTATCTGATGAACTAACAGTATTTTCCAGCTCTAAATAAGCCTGAAAGCTCAGTATTGCAATTAAACAGGAGTGGGACTTTTTCCTTTTCACTGTTTATACTTGTTATGAAAAATGTTAAATTTACATATCTTACACTCATTTTTTCCACGATTTCCTAAGCAAAGCATCAAATGCACAAACTTCTGCTTCACTTGAGATTTTCAAAGTCCCTCATTACCTACAGGCAGACTCTCATTGAAATTATTATAGAAATATCTCAAGGTATCTTTTTCTGAAAAATATAAGTGCAATATTTTCCAGACAAGTTGATGTCGAATCACATTCAGTGAACACCAAAGCCCATCAAGCAGGGACCTGAACATGACACTTCAGCATGCAGGACGGAGATTTGAGTAGGAAGCCAGACACAGAACTAAGGCTTTGAAGGATGGAAAATAAAGTTTACAACAGGGGAGTGCTGGAGAAAGTGAAAGAACTGAAGAGGAAAATATGGCGAGCATCTGAAGGAAGGGCTGATAAAAGAAAGCTGGTCAGAAACAAGAGACCAGACAGAAAGCTTGGCAATGAGGCTGGATTTGAGACACAAGGTCAGCTTTTCCACCACAGGGATGGGAGACTTCATAAACACGCTGCCAGAGAGCTCCCAGCAGATTCCAACACAGGGACTATGGGATCAGAGCACAGAGCCCAAGGCAGGCTGGGCAGGACCTCCCTGGGCAGGCTGGCAGAGCCCAGAGGCAGAGTCCCTCCTGCACCTGCAGCACCTCCTCCTGCCCTGCCCCGTGCCGACCAACGCACGGGCACAAATCCTACTGATGTGCTTAAATCCCCACAGGCCTCAAACCCACAGGCAAATTGAAAATGCAGAAGAGCTAATCCTGCAACTCTTAATCTAATTTTAATACAGTTGAGACACACTTTTTGTACGCTTAAATTTAAGGCGGATGATTCAGAGTGAAGCCATGAAAGAGATGGGTATTTCATCCATCCCAAAAAGCTTCCCTGACCATCACCAGGCAGCCTGCTCTGGGGCAGGGCACACAGGGACTCTGACACACACAGGGCTTTGGGACAGGGCTGCAGGTAAGCACTGCACCAAATGGAAATGAGACAGAATGAGAATGAAGATTGCAAAATGTATCAATCCAAACCAGAACACAGTAAAAATAGCTCTGCTTACTAACTACTGATAGTCACAGCTTTACGTACAAATATTATTAGCAGAAAAATACTGGAAATAATTTTGTAAAGTCACAAATTCAAGACACGGGAAAGCTCATGAAACTTCCTAGATTTCATCAAGATACATTTGATGGTTGCGATTCAAAAGAAGTTCAACTAGATCTCCTTGCAGAAAAGGGACGAAAGGAGAAAGTTCTGGCAAATTTGTCAAACATTATGAAACTATGAACCTGGCAAAAAAGAATCAGCCAGAACCAACAGTTTCATTAAGTGTATAAATAAATAAGTCCTAATAACTCATATGCCAAAGGTACAAAAACAGTCATCGTGGTAAGACAGGAACCAAATACAGTGAAAATGTGAAATTCTACTGAAATTACCAAGTGACTCATCAAGTGTAACAGCAAAAAGGTTAAGCTGTTAAGGGATGACTATGGGGAAGATTAATTGTGGCTCCCTCCTCAATTTATCAGGTTCATCTCAAAGGAATCCCGAGGCCTGAACAAGCTGCATAGGACAAGGTTTTGAAGGCTGCATCACCTCCTCAGGTCTGTGCTCAAAGCCACCTGATGCAACACATGCTCAACAGGAGACAGGACTTTTATATTGAGAGAGGTTAAGAAAAGATTCTTAAATGACATAGAGCTCAAATGAGTCTTTGGTACCCAAATGAAAGGTCTCTGTTGCAGGAGTAGCTAAACAGGGATTGTTTGTCTGTGTTTACTTCAAAAATACAAAATTAATATATTTATTTTGAATGGTGGGAAATCCTCCCTTCTTGCCAAACCTTTGAAACAGTCTCTGAGTTAATCGGGGTTGACAGGTAGAATTGCTGCAAGAAGAGAGAGCTGAGTCCAGCCCCTGAGCCAGGGAGCCCTCCTGCCTGCTGCACCACCAGGCTGCCATTCATGGCTTTTATTTATGTACTGGCAGCATTTTGGACTCCTAAGGACAAAACCCTTTTACTCCAAGATCAGTTACTGAACACAGTAAGAGACGTTTCCTGATCCAAAAACCAGACGAGAAAGAAAAAGGAAAGAAACTGGTTTTAATCTCTATTCACCACGTGGAAATGGAGGCAGAGAGAGATGTGGTGAGACAAGGACACACAAGACATGTTTTGCACATCTGGGCAGTGGTCAAAACTGTCCCAAGTCCCAGCCCAATGCCTCTGTCCCATAACCAGCTCCTCTTCCCCCAAAAGCTGGCTTTGCCAGCTCCCCTGGGTACGAGAAAGTGGTCTCTGCTTAGCCTGCAAATACACAAGCTTCCTTTTCAAAAATAAACTCTGAGTGCAATGAGGTGGAAGACCCTCCTGAAATCGTGAACTCAAGCAGCAGCACAGGAACTGCTGAGCAGGGACTGAACCAAACTCTCTCCAGCCTGGACTTCCCCAAACTGCCTCACACCTGGGCTCTCTTCAGGGCAGGCAGGTGCACAAGGTAACAACACCTGTGCCTCTGCGCTGTCAAGGGAACGGGAAAACCAGCACAAGCCTCTGGGGGGAACAGCAGCCTCAGCAGGCTGCAAGCCCAGGTGCACGTTGTACGGTGAAGATCTGCCCTGCACGGAGCAGCAGCCAGAGGCTCTGGGAGCTGAGGCTGTGTGTCCTCCCAGAGATTGCTCAGGACCTGGCAGCAGCAAGCCCTGAACAGAAACTGCTCCTGTGGGAAACACCAAGAGCCTGACAGCCAGGAACAGCAAAAGGCATTTTCTTACAGAGCGTTCACTCGCTGCAGCCACACACAGGAGAGCATCCACACAGAGCACGGCCAGGAGAGCTGAGATGAGGTGGTGCCAGAGCAAACACCTCCTTCCCCAGGCAGCACTGGCTCTGCCAGGGCCAAGAATATCCCAGTTTCATGAGGGTACTCCTGAAGCAAAGACCCCCGTGGGGGGAGGGTTCACACTACCACTATCTGAGCTAAGAGGCACAGAAAGATGTGCCTCTTAGCTCAGATACAGCAGCCAGTTTGGGGTTAAACTGAGACTTAGTCTGGTGTCCATTAAGATATTTTCCAAGGCTCTAAGTCCAGTTTCACATGGGAAAATGTGCCAGAATGAATCAAGCTCCTCAGAAGCAAAAAGTCAGTAATTAGTATGTGGGACAGGGTACTGCAGTGTCTAAACAGAGATGCAGTGAAGTGGAAAACCAGGGAAGCAGATGCTTGTAGGTCACAGAGATGAGTGCACCACCTCCAGCATGAAAAGGAAGATGTGGGGGAGTCTCCAAATGGTGGGCTGACATCACAGTGAGGGGAAAAGCAATTTCTTTTCTTCCTGGAGTATAGTCATCAATGGAGCTGTTGGCACAGGGAGCGGGAATAGCTTCAGATTGATGGGCCTGGTTTCAGATGTTGAAACACAGGGCGGATCCGCTCCTTCAATGGTGATCAAGATTTGCTTTGTTTCTGACAACAGAGCCTCTGCCCATAGATGAGACAAACCCTTTCAGGGCCAGGGCAGGCTGCAAGGGCAGGATAGTACCTGGATGAACCCAGCTGGAAGGATCCCACAGGGAACAGCATCCTGACAGCCAGACCATCACCCTCACACAAACCTGTGTCCTCTGGCAGAAAAATCTAGCTACCGGGCAGATGAGAGAGGAGACAAGGACCTGTGCTTCTGAATCACCACCACCATCTGTAATTTTGTCACAAGTCCCACGATCTACAGCATTTTTCATCAGTCTCCTGCCAGTGGAAGCTTGCTATTGCATGGGCTATTTGGCACTGTGGAAGAGTGGAGCTAATACTGCTACACTGCCTGGAACAGTTTGAAAATGCGACAGTTCCTACAGGAAATCAAAATTAAATCTAAACATTTTAATTCTGAAAAACGATTAATTTTAAAATTCATTTTATGATGTTAGGAAGGCAGGTGCTGTTATTTCCCCTGCACAGGACAACAGAATCTGAGGGTGGACCTGCAGAGCCATTCAGTCTTCTCACACCAGTGACTGCAAAGGGTTTGATCATGGGGCCTGAAAGCCGGATCCCTCTCCAGCCCCTTTAACCAGCACCCTGAACGGACAGGGGGCTCCTCTGTGGGAACACAGAGAACGGAAGTTTTCAATTTTATTCCTTCCTGGGGCTCCATAAATCCTGCTTCACAATAAAACCATCAAAATCAAGTGAGCCATGAAGCAAATGGGAAGGCCCTGGGTGGAGCAGTTCATTTTGTGTGTCAGGGCTGAGGGAAACACTGCAGAGTCTGTTTAGCAACAAATAATCTTCATCAAGCTAATCTTGCCATCTTCCTCAACCCTCCTATTCGATTTCCTTAAATATATTGGGCAATGCAGATTGTTTGGCTTTCTCTTGCTGCAATAGGCTATAGCCATTCCAGCTATCTGTCTTTCATCCACAGATAAAGAGATCTGTCTGTCTTAGGACAACACACCCTATGTCAGACAAACATTCAGCAAAACAGGAGTTTTTAAGGCGTTAATAGCATAAGCACTACTTGTATTAAAAGGACTGATGTATTTTAGCACTCTTTCTACAACTTCAGGCAGCATTTTAACTTTTCATTTATCAACATTTCTCTCCCTCCCTTCCTACACTCAAGTCTCTCTCCAGTCAGAAGCCTCCCACACACGCCTGTACAAATGACAAGGACCTGGTGAAAACCATGACAAGGGCACATACCGACACCTGAGTGTCTCTCTCCTTCCTTCCTTCCAGACCACAGGAGATCCCTGGGTGCCAGCTGTCTGTGGATTACACGTCTCTGTGGGCACACTTAAGGAGCTTTGATGATGCATACCAGGGATCAAGCCTGGTCCAAGCTCTGCAGTGACTCACAGAGAGCTCCCACAGTGAAGACCCAGTAATGAACTTGCTCTCCAGGACTGAAGCAGCATCTGTGGGGTGCAGATGGCAAGGGGACACAGCTGGGAAGCAAACCAGACTGCAGACTAACACTGGGCATAATAACACCTCAGTAAACTGTTTATTTGCAAGCAGTACAGTATTTTCCATTTAAATCAGCTGCCCTAAAGACTAAGGGGAATCACAGATAGTTGAGTCAAACATCACCAGGTTGTTTGACTGTTGTTTGGATGCCATCCAGTTGAGAACGTTATCCCAAAGCCCTTTTCTTCCTGTCCCCAAAGGACAGCAGCACAAATGTAGGAGGCTCAACCTCACAAATCTGGCAAAGCCATTCTGCCAAGGAGAAAGAATGTCTACCCCAATGCAATGAATGATTTCAAAGAAAGATAGCACAAAGGGGATTAGCTACAACTGAGTGAATATTCCTGCTCCCCTGAGGGATCAGCGTGCCCAGCCCTTCATCCACACCACAGGGAAAGCACAGACCCCAGGGCTGCAGTGTGCCCAAGGACAGGGTCTAACCAGGGCAGGCCAGGACTGCAAGTGCAGCACCACCACAGAGGCACAGGTGGGGAGGAGAGAGCCCCTCCCCTGACAAATGCCATACACCACAAAGCCATCCAAAGCCATGGCAGAGGACATGCTGTAGCTGGGCTCAAGAAGCTGGAGGGGCTCCAGGGACACAGGCAGGCAGGTTGGTTGGTTGTGCAGGGAGACTCCAGCCAAGTCTGTTCTCCCTTCCTCCCTACAGCTGCAAACCTGACAGATCCACACAACCAAAAAATATCCCTGAAAACTAACCCTGGGATCTGAAGGTAGACTTGTAAGGGCACTGTGCTAGGGAACTGTATTTAAATGGTTATGACAGAGGTTTTAATATCCCTGGTTTTACATCTTCCTTTTTTATTACTGATCTGCCCAGCAAGGTGTTTCTCTAAAAGTCTCTGTGGGTGTATGCGGTAAATTCAATTACAGTTTTCTACAAGGAGACCAGACAGACTTGTTTGACATCAAGAATACTGTCTTCACTAAACCAGTTAATTTAGTTCAGCAACAGTGTATGGTTAGAAGGCGTGGATTAAAGCACAGAGAACGGAGATGAGAAAGAAATGATTCCCAGCACAACAGCTCCTGAGTGACCTTGTTGTCCCATAAAATGAGAAGAAATAAGAAAGACCTTTCAGCTTGGTTCTCTGCTGCCCCAGGTTGACAGGACTCCAGAATTCCACTCTAGACAACTAGCAGCTCCAAATTTCAGGCAAACAATTTTAGTTCACCAAAGACAGACACGAATTAAAAAAACTCCTCTTTCCTTCTCTCAGAGGTCCCACGGCCACAGGACTGAAGATAAAGTTGAGGGCTTTGGTTTAGACAATTTTATCACACACAAGTAGCCTTTATATACTATTATCTTGTGTTGGGAAACAAAAACATCACAAAATAAACCAAAAGGCACTTCAGCACAGGGTTCTGACAATTAATTCTTTTAAAGTGAATTTAGCCCTTCCAAGAAACCCACTCTGGTGGCACCCAAAATAAAGCTCCCTTGGCCACAAATAGCTGCCTGTCTGCACGTTTCTGTCACAGCCTGGCAGAGGGCTCCTTCAGGAGCTCCTTTTTGTATGCCAGCTTAGTCTTCAGCCATTAACAGTGGTAGAGAATTATTCTGGCAACGACATTACCCATTAAGGACTGAACTGATATTATCAGTATTAGAACTGTAACCACATCTATTTACTACTAGCTTCTGCTATAGTTAAGATTTATTACCTTGAAAGATCTGGCTGTGGGAGGAGATCTATTAAAAATGCAAACTGAAACCCACACTCTCCATGGAAGTGCTAATGGAGATATTTCAAACATATACCCTCAAGAAGGCAAGCCTTTGTTAGGAGCATCCTGTCAGTCACCAGATCAGTGCATTTAAAATGTACCTCCTTTAAAACAGAAATGCTTTCTAAAGGTATGTATGTGACTAAGTAACTAGCATGATGAAACTTTTGAGCCCTGGAAGGAGAAAATGATTAAAAAAATAATTTACTCCATCTGCTTGGGCACGTGTGTAAAAGCACATTTCTGCAGCAGGTAACGGATGTCTCTGCAGCCAGGGCATTGGATAATTATTTTCAAGTGGGTTGTCACACGGCATTCAGCCTGCGTTCGCCTGACAGTGTGAAATCAGAAAGAAGCTTCATTGGCAATTCCCACCAGACATCAGAAAACCTCAAGCATGTAGAAAAGACTTTAATCTTCTTTAACCATTCCTGCACTCTCCTTGAAGAAAATAACACTTCTTTTTTGAGGCAGAAAAAGCAGACCTTAGCTTGATACGGGTTCAAAATTATTTTAACAAACAAAAAAATATTAAAAATAAAACAATAATCTGCTACAGTTTGAAGCTTTCTAGCTTCACTCTAAAACTGTGAAAGCCCTGCAAAACCACTGTTCAATGCAGCTGTGTGCCAGCCATGGGTGTTTGCTAATCAAAGTCAATCAGGCAGACCAGCAGGCCTCAATGGGCTTTGGCCCAGGACTGACAAAAGGATCCTCTTTATGAGCCTGCTCCAGGGACGCTGACCCTCTTCATCTGCCCTGATTTCAAAGGCAACTCGGGGCATTCAGAAATCTTGAGCTAATTTGCTACATAATAAACAAGATTCATACAACAGGGAAGGTTGCTATGACACACCGTGGTTTAAAAGGAGCCCAGGACGAACTGGCCTGTTTTGAATCGGCAGCTTGGCCTTGGCTGCACTACAGAGGAGCAGCAAAGTCTTTGATAAGTTAAAGGAGCAGCAGGCACCTGGGAGCAAGCATCCGACTGCCTAATAGCAAGAAAACCTGACTAGAAATGCTCTATCAGAAGCAGGGAAAAGTTTAGCACATCTGCTGTACAAGATCTGAGAGGCAGCTTTTGTGTGTTACACAGCAAGAATAAAGAGACCAAATAAAGAGGTGTACAAAAAAATAAAAAGGATCCATACAATGAATGCTTCCATAGATCTTTGGAGCATATCTGGAAGTACATCAGGTACCTTTGAAAGGGCTGGCTCAGGCACAGAGAGGCAGCATAGGGCTCTGCTAAGGCTGTTGGTCGTGTTGGCAGCCTCACCTTCGAGGTCATACTGCTGTGCTCTCAGCAAGGCCTCAACCCACTGGTACTGTATGGATGGCCTTTAACAACTCTAATCAGTGCTCTTTAATTTGATCATGATCCTAGAATCATCTCACTGGGGACAGGGCTGAGCGTGAAAGAGAGTATTTCAGAGAGCATGAAAGAGAGAGTATTTCTCTATTATTTGTAGAGAGGATGCAAAGAAAGTAATTATTAAATAATCAATGTCTTTAAACACCTTAAGTTCACTGACTAAAACGTCTGGCAAAGCCGTGCCAGGCACAGTGTTCAAGAGGAAGCACTTTGGCCTCCTCTTTCCATCTCATAAGGCTTTATTGAACCTGTACAGCAGTGGGACTGTCACTGATGTTTCAGCGTGAGAGCTGTGGTGCCCTTCAGATATGCCTTTGTTGTTGATCTCTAACCATCTGAAAGAAAAGTTCTAACACAGAGTAAATACCTGGGTCCTGTACCTTTAAGCTTGCAAATAAAGCCCACACTTTCCCGAGACAGTTGTGTATGTTGCTGCCACTAATTGCTCCTTCAGCAGTTGTGGACAGGCCCCTGTTGTTGTGGGCTAATTCACACAAGCAAAGGCAGCTCGGACAGCCCTCAATTCTTGCCTGCTTGGCTATTCCTGACCATTTATCATCATAGATTATGTGTTTTACAACTGGTGAGACCAAAGCCAACAGGCCACAAGATGCAGCAGTCACTTAAAATACCAGTAATCTGCTCCATTTCCACCCTCTCTTCTCTCTGCATAGTCAGCTTTACAACTGGGTTATAATAAGGCAAATGATTTGGTAAACAATTCTTCATTTATTTACTTGGGCAAGATTCCTTTGACTTCAGTGGGAGTCCTGCCAAGCCAAGGATGCTGGAGCAGTGCCAGCGACAAAATGCCCATTTCACTGGAATGTACGATTTCCTATTTACTTGCCAGAAGTAACCCAGTTACCAGCTTCACAATAGGCTTTGTTCCTTTCACCCAGAGAACAATCCAATTAATAGCTCCTCTCCTAAAAAGGCTAAAGAAGTTAAGCAAAGAGGTCCAGTTACCACTGGCAGAGGTGTGGGGAAACTGATGCTCGCAGGTACCACTCCTTTGGGCTCAAGGCTTCCCTTCCAAGAGCTGCCATATAAGAACATTTTGCATTGTCACATATGCTAAGCCATGTTATCACATCTACTCTAATGCACTGTGCTGCAGACAATACCACCTGTGTTCACTCACTCTTTCAAGATAAAAAGAATTCTTCTGCGGAAACCAGAAAGTTATCTGACAGTCTGACAGGAAAGAAATCCAACCAGAAAAATAAGTTGTTCTGTAATTGGCCCAACTGCTGAATTTCTTATGCTGTTTGCCCTCTAATTTACTTCAACAACTCTACAGAACTAGGTCCTGACTAACCAAATCAAAGCCCCCATTTAATTGAGTAAATGTCTCTGTTAATTTAAGGCTCTGGCCAGAAAATCAGAAGACAGCTAATAAACAGTTGCTGTATTTAAAGGAGTGATGATTTCAAGTCTACTGATTATAAACACACACTGTCAAATTACTCCTGTCTCTTCTCAAGCCATAACCACTCCCCTTCTTATTCAATTCCTTCAGCCCATCACCACACACAAGGGGAGACAGCTTTCTCCTTTGAGATTCCCATCACTCACAATCCCTTTCTCTCAGTCTGGCAGCGATGCAGCGATGGATGGTCCATTTTCCCAGCCTATGTGGAGAAGAAAAATCTTTCTCTCCTTACAGCCTACCCACTGTTCCCTCTGCTCTTGTAACTGCTGTGCTACAGCTTAAAAGACATTCTGATGTACTATTTACATAATGAACAGTATCACAGGATGTTTTAAGAACAAAATCATTTACTGAAGGTGCAGACATATATATAAAGATGTGGAAGAGTTATTATGTCATAAATTTAAATTCTAAAGATCAGAGGCTCTACTGGCATGTACCTCATACTACAGAGAACAGGCTCCAATAGCAGAGAACTGCAGTAGTGCCAGCACAAATGTGGAAGGGTGGCAAAGCCAGTGCAAAGCCACCTAAAATGCAGTAGCCAGCACAACTGTGCGGTGTATCCTGCTTCCCTTTTTCCTAGCAGTAACAGATAATCCATATCTGACTGGAAACTTAGAAAAGGAACAAGTTCAGTTGAAGGAAAAAGAGCACATTTGCTTATTTATATTGTTTATAGTTTAAGCAATCATTATAAACATGTGCTCAAATAATCAGCTCCTACGTAATTACTCATTTGCAGCCAGAGTTATTAGGTAGGTAAATTCACTCTTTTTTGAAAATGCAGGTCAAATATTTATCTCTGAGATATGTTAAATGTAACATGAGATTGAGTTAAGGGTATATATGACACTGCAACATTAACAAAATTGAAGTGTTTAGACCTTTGAAACCTTTGTTAAAGCCTTGACCTTGGAAACAAATAAGGACAGTGTTATTTTAATGTGCATTCAAATTTTAACAACACAGTCACACAGCTCTAGTGGAATTCACATTGAGTTTCCACTGTAGATTGCTCATCATTTCATTATGGCTCATTATGCTGATAACTGTCAGAAAGCATTAGAAGCAGGAGCCTTGAGTAATAGCACTGAAATGGTAATTTAAAAACAATATACTTTCTGAAGGAAATACAGCAGTGCACTAAATTCAATTAGAAGAGGGGAATGTAAAGACAAGTAAGTGATGTTTGCTGTTTGAAGTCAGGCTATTCAGTTTCTTGATAACCTAGACTGGAGAAGGTCCATTTAAAGCAGGCACTCTTCTCTTGCATCTCACTACATCTGCTTTTATAATCCCCAAGCTTCTCTGGTAAAAACTGTCTTAAATGCAACCGTTTTTGAAATATTTCAGGGCATGACAAAATATCAATCAATCCATCAGTCCCTGTTTGGGTGACACAACTGACTAAATTATTCAGGGTCATTTACTGAGGCAGATTTCAAGCTGGACAGTCCATGATGGTAATCTCTCTTTTGTAAATGGCTCCCAATTAAAAATCATTAATAATTTGAATTGAACAGACAACATAAACAATACCAAACCGTCCCATTCTGGCTCATAATGTGAGCATTGTTTGTTAAGAGTTAGAGAACCCAACTCATTAATGGTGGGGACGCAGGAGCAATGCCCATTAATTTGGGTGGGAACTGCACCTGCCTGCACCAGGCTGCAATTCACAGGGTATCTCCTTACAGAGCAGGGAATTCAGGGACAAGGGCCATGACTGAGACTGATTTGTTTTCCTGCCTCATGGATTCATGTATGGGTAAGGCAATTTATTCTCCATTACATTGCTAACCTTATGAAAGACCCTTGCTCTCTGCAAGTACTGAAATATAATGGAGGCCTGTAGAGTTGCCTGGACATTCCTTTTGCTTCCAAAAGGGAAAGGTGCTTCCCATGGTTTGGGCTCAGGTGTATTACAAGTCTATCATCCCATGCCCAAGCATACAGCTGACAAGCCCGCTGTGCTTCAGAGCTCAAAGTCTGAATTCAAAGTCTGAATTCCCAAGTTTGGCCAAAGCAGCAGATCCAGGCTGGCTCTGCCCCTCGGTGCTGACAGACACATTGATGATTATCCCCAGGAGGCAAGTTTGAGGGGGAAGATGCACCAGTAAACACGTGTGTGTCAGGGTCTGTGCCTGGCCTTTGACACAGCCCACTCTGCTCTCTCTACACCCACACTGCCACATTCTGCTCTTACTTGCACAAACTTTACACCAGACATAGTTACTCACTCTGGCAGAGCTGAAATAGAGCAGAATACTAAACCAGAGTTTGAGTAACTTGTTTAGGAGCCTGATGCCTGGCTTACCTGAGGTTAGACACAGTTTTTACAGCTCAACAAGAGATAGCAATGTCAGAGATCAGAGTGATGGAAGGGTAAAACTCTGGGGCACCTCTCCTGGCCAGCACACTAGGAAGGAGGTACTGCTTTTGTTACTTATCATGGGAATTGCAAGAAAGGAAAAGGAAGGGGAATTCTCTATTTCCCTTTCATCCACTAGCACAATCAGGCTAATGGAAAGTCTAACAGTCTTCCTCCCCCAACCTAGAAGGCAAGATAAATGACAAGGCCAGCCAGTTTACTACTAAAGGAAATCAATAGCCAAGGGTCAAAGCTTTACAAAAACACATCTTAAGAAGGCTGAAGTTCTTCATCTTAAAAAGTGTTTAGGAATAATAAAGAAGGGATCAATCCACAGTCCATTCCAGGTGTTCTTTCCAAATTATCCAATGTTACTTTTATTCACCTGGTCTAATAGTTCTCCAAGTGAACAGAAACCTGATTTTACAGGCCACTGGAGCAGAGTCTATCTTTTTGCTAGAAGAATGGATCTCAGATACTGTTTTATTTCTTCATTAGTGTGCCGTCACACTGAGCGATTACTAAATGCAGGCCTGAATGAGAATACCAGAGTTAAAGAGAGCATAATGAACAAAGAAGGTGCCTGATTATTATGGCTGTCAGCACAAGGGAATTGGGTTTGTCACCTGGCTTAACCAACTGGTAAGAACTGATTACAGTCTGAATCCACCTGAAAGCACCTTTGATGTTTATGCTCCCTTCTGTCTACACGTCTTGTCAGGAAAGTCAGACAAACAGGGACCTTCTTCTGAAGGGTCTTCCTTCAGCAGAGGCCCTCTGAATGCTGTCACTTGCCTTGGATGCATGGGCAGAAGCCGCTCAGAGGGGCAGCATGGCAAGGGAAGAGCCCCCAGAGCCCTGCACAGCACCACCCTCCCAGCACACCTAAGGCAGGGCTCAGAGAGGGGCACAGCAGGGCTGGGGGGCACAGCTGCCCCCAGGCCAGCTCAGAAACAGCTCCTGTGGCCTCCTTCACCTTGGATCACAGAAAAACAAGCCCTTCAGCTACAGGAGAATGCAAAGCTATGAAGCAGGACCTCCAGAGACAGGCCTGTTTTCCAAGAGCAGGTGTCCATAGGATTGTGGTGTTGGCTTGCCTCTGCCTGCAGAGCCCTCCTAGGCTGCTGCAGAGATGAAGACTGAGGCCAGCACCACCACAGCCTTTGCCTTTTCTCCTTTCCTCTCTGTATTTTTGGGGTAAAAGACCAAGATCAGGAACTTCAGCTTTGTCTGACCTGCCAGCACAGAGGAGGAGTGGCTGCAGCAGGCCCAAGACTTGACAAAAAAGGGCTAAGCTTGCAGGGGTACATTTTGCAATAATACCAGCAAACATACAAATCATTTGCTTACAATTTCCCCATCTGGAAATGTTTTGCTCTCTCCTCATACTTCCCTAACTGCACATGCCTATTTAAATTCAACCAGTTGATTACTAATTTGATTTCAATTTGGTTAAGATATCATTCACAAGGACCAGGGCTTTGAAAAACTTTTGTGGGTATAATGTTATTCAGGGTGTACATTTCACACAATAGTTTTGTTGTTGCAGAAAGACATTTTTCCTATCAAACTGTTCACATTTTAGATCTAGTAGTGTAAATTATATTATAGAAAGCATGTTCTTGCCCATTTAGACAAGGTTTCACAATACAGTTAGACTCCATTCCCAGTCAATACTTGGCAAGGGATACATTCACCACTCTGCTTCCTACTAAGCAAAAGCAGCTGCTCTTGGCTATGTCCTGGCCCCCTCAACCACCACCCAGCAGAACTCACTGCTGAAAAGAAGGAAATCACTGGAGAACAGCTGGAATCAAGGGGGTGTGGGGAAGGGATGAGTGCTAACTTAGTTATGCACATGCTCTGTTTCTGCCTTGTAAGGGAGAAATTAAGGTTTAAATAAATGTGAGTCATCTCTCACAAAATTAATTCTCAATATATTAAAATGTTACAAAAGAAATATCTTGGCCTTTCCTCACTCAGACACACACACTCTCTCTCTACATAAATATACAGCTGAACTCCAAAAATCTGGAAACACTTCCAATAGTTTTCAGAGAAATGCCACACATGGATATCCCCCTGCTAAAATACAGCCCTTTCACTTATTGTTTTAAACTGCTCTGCTCCTAAGAAAGTGAAAACCAAGGAACTAGATGATCACAATTTAACACCAGGACATGCCTGGAATCCCAGGTCTTTGACTACATGAGCCATTAACCAACACATAGGACAAGGAGTTTATCTAGCAACCCTGTAACTGTGCTCAATGCACCTCTCCTTCTCCCTGATGAAGGCATTTTGGTGGAACTAAAGCAAATTCCATTTGCTGCACATGATGTATTTACCTACACAGGACAAAATAAACCATGCATTGGGGATTTCATTAAAGTTTAAGATTTATTATTACCACCCCTTTCAGATGAACACTTGGGTTCCTAAGGGTCACCAGCTATATTTCAAGCAAATTAGAAATATAAGGAGATTATAAATATTACCTGTTTACATGAGGTCATACAATTACAAGGAAAGCCTTCACAATTTCTACAAATATTCATATTTAAAGATATGAAAGGTGATGTGCTCCACTGGCCAGGTGCTCAGACTGGAACTGAGGCCTGTATTTTACTTCTAGATGTGCTACTAAGGTGTGCAAGTCCCTCTTTTGTAACTGTGTCTCCTGATTTATTTATACTACAACCTCACAAGGGTCAGCACAAACATGCCACCATTAGGAGCTGAGGGCTGAGAACTAACACTGTCACTCAGAAGTGTGAGCAAAATGCAAAGTGCATCAGCAAAGGGCCACGAGAGCCACTGAATGCTGCTGTCAGAAGCAGAGCACGTTTTAGAGACACAGAGAATAGGTGATAAAAGGGGCAGGAGATTGCTCAAAGGCCAACTCACGGGTGCAGGGCATGGAGGCAGCGTCGTTTTCGGCTCGGAAGAAGCCGCGATCGCAGGTGCAGGACGTGGAGCCTTCCCAGATGGAGTAGCTGTGGGGAGGGCACTTGGCACAGGCAGCGTCAGTCGAGAGAGCCTTGTAGTATCCGATTTTGCAAGCTAGATGGAGGAACAGGAAGGGAGAGTGTTACTGGCCCGGGCTGTGATCATAAATTGCCAGCTTACTCATTCAAAATCAAGGCAGGAGACGTTTCAAAGAGATCTGATGATGTCCTCTTAGCCCCAGGTGAAGAATTAACAATCATCACACTCTTAATGAGTAGTCCTACGTCAGGGGATACTGATTTCTAATTCCAACAAGAAGCCATTTTAAAAGCTGGCTTAGAGATGGCAAAAAAAAAATGTACTCTTCTGTTGACACTGACAGAAAATCAGCTGCCTCTTTGTGCTTACTGTGGAGTTGCATGTGGCTTAACCCATGTCCACCTGCACCCCACACACGCAGAGCGTGACAAAAGGGGTGCAATTGGTTTATTCTATGACCACTTAAGGAATGGCAGCTGACAGTCAGACACTGCCAATTTTTAAGAGGGAGTGGGACAGGAACCCAACATGCCCGGAAATGGCACATGTCCCTCCTGGCAAGGCAGAATTCATTTGGCTCTTTCTCCCCAAGGGAGGAGATCAGCAATGCTCTCCCCTGCTCAAAGCTGGGGCACAGCAGTAACTGCACCGCTGCCACCCGGGCCCACATGCAGCTGGCAAGCTTTTGGTGACTTCAGCTTCATAAAAGCTACTTTTACATCACTTGGAAAAAACTCATTAGCATCATTAATAACACATTTTCATGGTGGCTAACAGGTATGTCATCCTAGAAATGTCTCCCTTGGCTAGAGAAAAAAGCCCACCATCACCACCACTGGCTTTTAGCACTGCAGAGAAGAGAGAAAATCCCCAGGCACACAAACCAGTAAAAAAGAAAGGCTGTTCCCAGTATTTACTGTGTGACTCACTCCCACATCTTGTCATTTATCACCTACACTACCTTTAGGGTTCCCCTGCTACACACAGGCTCCTGTTGGGAGGGCATAAGCCCACTCACAGCCAGGGCTAACTCTTGCTGTTTCAAACCTTCCCTTAGTCCCCC
>NW_005054496.1:56804-96084 GCF_000277835.1 Geospiza fortis | reverse complement strand
TATGAAGCCCTCCACTGGGAAATAGAGAGGGATATTAGTAACACATTTATAAAAGAGCAAGTTACTTCATTCTTATTAGCCAAAGCCATTTATGAAATGTCCTTAACAAGTCCTGACTTTACGATGTGCCACATGCCGTGTGTGAGAGCACTGGGAGATCAGCCTGGTGACACTGACTGGGGCTGCCACAGGACCAGAGGAGCCTGGGAAAACACATTGCTCAAGTGACTGAGATTTACAGAGCTCACATGCATCGTGGTATTAGATAAGGCTCGACCTGCAAGGTGTGTTTTGGCCATGCTTCAAACAGCCTTGGGGTTTCCATTAAAAGCAGCAGCTACAGCTCTGGCAGGGAGAACTGCAGGGGTTAAATCCAGCCTGCCCCATGTCAGGAACGATTTTGGTCCCTGAACACAAATTCAAACCCACCACCTCTGCCAGGCACCGTCAGAATGCAAAGGCAACACCTGAAAACAGTTTATTCTGCCTGGCATGAGAATTGCCCAGCAAAACAAATGAACAAACAAACAAAATAACCCTTCTTTTTTAATATATATAATTTGCACTATCTGGTGAGCAAGTTGCTGTATCACTACATGTCCTGGGTTTAACAACAGCAGCAGTCAAGAGGCAGATGCTTGTCTTAGATATTACTCCTGGTTTTCACTGTCACAGCTCAGATGAGAAATATGCCTAAGTCTGTGTATGACCAGGAGAGACACCCACAGGAAGGATCTTGCTGCCACATATAAAGACAGGGCATTGAAAAACAGAATACAAGAGAAAACCAAGCTGACTGCCTTTATCCACAAAAAATATCATTCACAGTTTTAACACTAAACATGTAAACTAATGTTACTCTTAATATGAACATCACAAACCACAGAAATAATTAAACAGTGAACTATCTTTAGCATATTTGGGGTATTAAAATACTTCAACAATTCAAGAATTCAACTTCAACAATTTAGCTCAAGGCTGAAAATCCTATTTGGGCTATAACATGCTTCTATAAAGACAAGAAAATATCACAGGTAAAGATTTTTGTGATCATTCCTCCTTATCTTTTCATACTCCATGGTCCAAAAGGGAACAAATTTATTCACTGGGTACTGCAAGGTCAAGAGTCTGTAATTCAAGGATTTTTTTCCCCTTGTTTCATGCACTGTATTTTGTTTTCTACTATATTAAGCCAACTCATTAATATTTCAAGACCTGAAGAAAGCTCTCCAAACACACTGGCTGCTCCTAAAGCACACACAGCCATTTTGCTTCAAAAATCAACTACTCCTGAAGACAGCTTTCTTCATTTTACCGCGCTCAGAGATTCACCACATTTCACAACAGACATAAAAGGGCATTAGAGAATGTGCTGCATTAAACCAGGAGTTCTTTGCCCCCAAGAGCTCCATGGTAGCGCCACTTAAAAACTCAAACCTAATCCTGTAAAAGCTGTTCTTAGCATGAAGTGCTGCTGACACACCTATTACAACTACAGATGGACTTTTTTTTGAAGGGTAATGATTTAGTAGGCAAACAAGAAGCCTGTACAGAACTCATTCCCTGGAAGTCTTTATTGCTTGCTCATGACATTTCTTCACGCAGCTGCTTTTCTAGGAAGGATTTGCTGGGTGAGACCCAGCATGAATGGGGTTCTTACACAGTTTTCGAAAGATGCCTTTGTAAAAAGATTAGTTCACATGTGCAATGCAAACTTTGGGTTCAATTTCTTAGCTTTGCCTTAATGAGTTCTTTCTGTGAGGTTTCTTTTTGTTTTTTGAAGAAGAAAAAAAAAATTTCTCACATTCAGGTCACCCCCAAGTGTAACACGGTTACAATCGGCTGCACCACATTCAAGGGAAATTCTCAAACAAAAATATTTTCACTTCACAGGTTTTCCTCAGAACAAGTCACATTAATTTAAATGGACATCAGCTTGAAATAATCATGCTGATGTCTTTGAGTTATAATACTAACATCTATTTGATTTCTATTTCTCTTAAAGCAAGACAAGATCTGGCAAACATTGCTGGTCATCATTACATGCCTTTTTCCTTCTTTTTTCCAATATATCAGAGTGATGCATGTCAAAACTTCAAAAATTGCTCTGAAGAATTATGGAACTTCAGTCAAATCTAGCTGTAAATTTTCTCAAGCTGTTTTTCCAACTCTGTTTTCACATTAAAACCTGATTTTCAGACTTAAAGATTCCTCAAAAAAAGAGAAAGAATATGTGTGTGGGCTGCAAAGTCTGCTTGCTTGGTTTCTCCAAATGCTCAATTTTTGACTAGAAAATTTCAGGCAGCAATTTCAGAATTTAAAAATTCATCTCATAGTGCATAGGGCTCCAATCACATTCTTTTTAAACACCGCTACAACAAAATACTTGTATTAAATTGGTTTTAACTATTTTAAAATAAGCTATGTTGTTGGGTTTTTTTATTGGGGGCAGGGGAAACATTTAAGAAAATTATTCTTTCAAATTTAGAGTTGTTCAAAAAAATATTCCCCAATACTTGCTCTTAAATTGTTCCTTTATCCTTGTGGAAATGTCAATAATTCCTTCCGAGTTAGGAAAAGGCTTGGCACACCTAATAGTCCTTTAAAAAAAAATTAAATTGTGTAATGTTCGCAGAGGGTTGGATAAAGAAATAATCCCAACCTCTTTGCTGACAAATTCCTAAACCATTAAAAATGTAGTGCACATCTTAAAAACATCTCAGGGAGCTCCAGGCAGAGGCTCTGGCAGTGCCTGGAGGCTGAGCAGGACTGAGGCAGGGATGGGAGACGCCTCTGAGCCTGGCTGGGATCTGAGCAGTGATGGGATGGGGAAGGCCCAAGAGGGCCAGCCCCAAGCTGAAAACCGCTGGGCAGGAGCTCTGGCACAGCCCTGGACACCAAGGAGCAAGGGCAGCAGAAATCAGAAATCCTGCTTGAAGCCTCAGCCTCTGCTGAAGAGGATGGCAACCAAGAAAATACTGATTTCTGATTAGGACCTAATAAAGTGACTAGAGAGAAAAACAAGCACAGAAACGTGGTTTTATTCAAGTAAATCTAGTTAAGTCAATAAACTGATATTAGAAGCAAATGTGACAGAGATGTTGTGAAGTGCTCATCACAGAAGCCCTGTGGGATGCAGTCCTGCACAGGCCAGCAGCACTGGCTGCAGAGCCATGGCCATGAGATCCCTGTGCCAAAGGCTGAGCCCTCCACACAAGGAAAGGGCTCTCAAACAGGACAGGACCACAACCAAACCATGCTCCTGCTGCACCCTCCTGCCCAAAAGGAACCCTCTGTAGCCCCAAGAACATTTATTATCACAGGCAAGTGAGCAGTGCTGCTAAAACCTGTGCAGTCAGCTCAGTTGTCTGAAGCTATGCATTCCAGTTCCCACTTCTTGAAGCAGAAAAATATGTTAGCTACATACCCAAGAAAACTTCAAAACTCCTTGAGAAGCAATTTTGAATCAAATCTCTCTCTGCACACAACGGAAGAGGGAAAAGTACTTTTAAGTCAATGATTGTAGCCAGCTTTAAAGAAAGGCTCCAAAATAGTACTCTTGGTGAAATGAAGGACAAGGAATATAAATCAATAAGAGATATTTCAATGCCATGCTTATACATTTCGGTGAGAAAAGAAATTTGTGTTTAAAGACTTGAAAAAATACTTTGATAGCACATTTGATGCGTTTCATCACTGGTTACTTTTTCTACAGCTCTTCTCCCTGGAAATATTTTGAGCTCACGTTTTAACTGCACCCTCAAGAACAAAAAGTTACTTTTACTTTTCCCCTTGAATGTTGTTCTTAGACTTTAAGAGGATGGATTTTCTCTCTCTCATCATAACAAAACTACATCTGCCACATAAGAAGGCAGTGTCTTCTAAGCTTACTTTTACTGTTATTACCATTTCTGAACAGATTTTTGTGTGTTAATTATAGAACTCAATTGTTTGGATAGTCTCTTTTGATGAGCTTTCTGCCCCGCACCATGAACCCCTCTGTTATTGTACAGCTGTTTTTCTTCCAAATGCTCATCAGGGTTTTCTAATTGTCAAGCTGTCCCAGCAACCAGGTCTTTTGACCTAAAAGTCAAAGAAAGGGAGTCACCCTTGTCTCCCCGACATGAATACCCCAGCAGTCCCAGTGGGCCCCTGATACCTACGAGACAATGCTTTTCCAGATCATTGCCACTACAAGCATAATTGGGTTTGGGGTGAAATGAGAAGATTTAAAATAGGATGAATTAATGAGTTTCTTGTAAAATTAAGTCATTCTCCTGGTCCAATCTAATTACGCACTGTAATGCCCCTGAGGGTGATAAATAAAGATCCTTAGAAGCCAAGCGGGGCGGGGGAAGGAAGCTTTCTCTTGAGCATTTCTTAAAAGTCAAGTTGTAGAATGTGATGTGATATACCAAATGCTCTTTCCAAATAACGTCAGATTCCTTTGATGTTCACACTGTAAGATCTTTGCCTCCTGTTAATAATGACTGTACTATTGCTACACATAAAAAGGAGCTCCCCATCTTTAGCTGGTATCTCTGATGAGAAAACCAGTATTTCTACACACTAAGCATGTATTTTCAATGCATGAGTGGCACAAGGAAACACAAAAATCCCACTGGGGAAGAGTCTAGACTGTTTGACTGCAGAGCACTTTTACTCCATGATTGGGTAAAAACTCAGGAAGTTCAAAACAGAAATAAAGGGACCTTGGAACATTAATGTAGTATGATTTGAAATCCAAACTGAGTGTCCAAGCCACTGGACCTGTACATGCAGATACCCTAGGAAGTTAAGCACTATCACCTCCTTTGCAAAGCTGCAGCATAAACCAAGTGGAGAAGCTTTTCACACACCCAACCTAAACAATCATTTAAAAAAAGTTTAAATCTCTTTGGTTATTTTTTTCCCCAGTATAGCTTTCTCAGCTGCAGGTCTGTTGCTAGCACTGTGGTTTGCTGATTTAAAGCTGGGGACTGATCCCATGATGCCAGTCACAGCAAGACTCAAACACCTCTGGCAAATCTTAAGAGTACCTTGCCTGATTGTGCATCCATGGAGACATGATGATCACCTCACTGACAGGTGGCCAGATTTTTATTTGGCTCATGGGAGATTAGAAAGTCAGCTGCCTACCTCAGTTTAAGAAGTGAGGAGCTCGAGTGCTCTTTGGTGGGGACATAAACCACCATCACCATCCAAGGTCTCTCACTGAATCCTCAGAGGGAAAGGGGTGAGGCACTCACTGCTAACTGCAAGGTGCCCATTCCATTGCCACAGCCTGTGAAAGACAGCAGGGAATGGCAGTGCACTGACCTCAGCCAAACCCTGCTGCACCATCAGGCACATCCCATCAGGTCCACCTCGCTTAAATTCCTCTGTGCTCAGTCCTCTCCTGTAACACTTCTCTTTGACAGCCTCTGGTGGACCTGCAGGGCCAGCAGCCAACACTGCGAGTGAAAGCCAAGGCAAAAAGGCATTCAGTACCTCTGCCATGTCCCTGGTCACTAGGTCTCCTCCCCACTGAGCCCTGGGACCGTGTCTTCCTCAGCCTTCCTTATTGTGCCTGCAGGAGCAGGTGTCCTTGGTGTCCTTCATATCCCACACCAGACAAACTCCAGCCAAGCTTTGGCTTTCCCAACACCTCCTCTGCATCCTCAGGCAATGGCTAGACTCCATAATCCTCCTGGGTGCTTTTCCTGTGTGTCTGAGCTGTGCCAAGGGCTCTCTGCCCATCCACCTTGGCCTTCTGCAGCTGCTGTGCATTGCTTGCAGCAGCTTGTCCTTTAAAACCCACCAGCCCATGTGGGCTTCTTCACTGCCCTCCTGATAAAATTCCTGAGCAAGCCAAAATCTTCTAACCTGATTTCCCAGAGCTTTAATTTTTTTTTTTTTAATATACCTGAAATCCAGGGAAACAAACCACAAAAAATTAAGTCTCCAGCTGAGCAAGGGCAGAAGCACAACAGGACTGGACATCTGACACGGCAATCTGTTCAAGAGAGAGCTACAGGCACTAACAAAACTCCCAGGTGTATGACACAAGAACCAGAATGGCCTATTAATCCCTGCCAAGGAGGTCCTGTTCACCTGGGTATCATTTTCTTTGCACAGCCTTCAGAGCCAATTGCCAGATGTTTTTGCCATGCACTTGGGCACTGCACAATCCTCTCTGCAGGGACAGGGTTTGCAGGTTTGGAGTGCCACTCCTAAGCAGCATCACTTCTCCTGTGTTTCACACAGAGAAATATATTGCTTGTCTTCTACAGAAATATTACAAATCAACTTGTACCTCATGCAAAAGAAATATAATTATGCTGAAAATGCAATCATTTGAAAAGCTTAAAACTGCTTCATTGGTCCCCTTTTTCTAAAGAAACTAGATAGTCAAAATCATAAACAAAAAAATTAAATATATATGCAATTAATATATTATGTTAAATAGGTACATTCATTGAAAAGTTAAAAATTAAAAATTAGCATTAATTCTTAAAAATTATTAAGAATTATTCTGAACTTTGCTACATAGCTCATAGTCACAACTGCTAAAAAAACTCTTCTTAAAATATACGAATTTGAAAAATCTCACATTTCTATGTATTAATAATAATAGCTTATCTCTGCAACCCTTTTCTCTGCTACAGCTGTGGTAGGTGGGGGAGTAGATGGGGATAAGCTTGACATTTCTCGCATCATGCTCACTCCTGGTCTTTGACAGCACCCTGATCTCACGTCCGCTCTGTCAACCCCACCAGCACACAGAGCTCCCAGCCCTGCACCAGAGGGGGGAACAGCTGGAAAATCTCATCAAGGAAAATCAGCCCCTGGACAGAACACTTGCTGCATTGGGCTTTTGTCTGAAATAAAAATAAAAATAGAAAGCTAAAAATTCATGGACTAGGTGAAAAAATCTATGACTGAAAATAACCACAAAAAAAAAAAAAAAAAACAAGAAGCCTTTCTCAGCGAGGAGTCAGCACTTTCCAGGAGAAGTGAAAATCCCAACCTGCTCTGCTCTCTACAGGAAGATATTTGCTAGCACTGGCAGTGGCAAGCGAAGCGGCCGACGGCCACCAGCAGGAAGCACTGGGGACACTGCTGTGCCTGCACAGTGGCACAGGGACCTGTCCCCCTGTCCCTTCCTTGCAGGCAGCAGAGCACCGAAAGCACACACAGCTTCACATTTAAGTGCTTTAAGGAAGCAGAATGTGCGGCTGAACTGGGGACTTGGCAGGGCACTGTTTGCATTTTTACTTTTAAAAAGTATTTAAACACTGAACAGATGCCCTGGCAGGATAAAGCGTCTCTGCTCAGGAGCAGCACTGGAGCAGCCGTGTCCTTTTTGGGAGCAGAGAGCACCAGCACTGACCCAAGTGCTAAGGGCATCTAAAACACTGCTCTGAGCCAAGGGCTCTGATGTTCTGCTCTTCAGGGTGCTCACGCTGTCACTCTGCTCTATCACAGACTTCATCTAACTTTGAACGTTTAATCACCTTTCTACAAGCTGTGAGATTTAAGGGATGAGTCAACTAATCAGTTTCAAATAATTACTCAATTAGAAAACCAAGTGGATGGATTCCCTTGAACAGAAGCAGCACAAGGAAAATCATGAAACTGACAGATTTTCACCACAACCTAGGATAATAAGGTGGGGGTTTTTTTATTAAAAAAAAAAAAAAAAAAACAAAACAGAAAATAGCGATTTTTGTTCTTTAGCAACTACATTTTACACCGGAAAAAAAAATCCCTACTGAAGTTTTATGATATACTCCAGTGAAAGCTGATTAATTGGCCTGAATCTCCACATTAACAAGCCCTAATCCTCTTGTCAGGAGACCTGCTTACAAGCTTCTCTCCCCAATGGTGTAAAAGCACTGATGAGAACAGAGATCTGTATCTCAAAAGCACTGTCCAGCCAGCCTGGGATTATCTCTCATCTCCTAAATCTTAACAGCTCCGTAGAAAGGCAATTAAACCTCCAAAGTTAGATAAGCCTGTGATAGAGCACAGCATCAGCTTGAGCACTTTAAAGACAGAAAGGCCCACCACAGAGCTCTGACATTCCTGTTTAAAATGTCTGTTTGCTCCTAACACAAGCATCAGCTCAGGGTCCTGGACTTTGCAAAGATTGTACTTGTAATGTATTATAGAGCACCTAACACGTTATTCCCCGTTATTTTAAAGGTGCTTGTATTTTATACAGGTTATTGAGGCATTGCAAGTTGGCTGAAATAATTATTACATTAATACCCCTTAACAAATTGTCTGTTGTGAAGAATTTGAGGATTGATGCTGCCCTTCAATCCCTTAATGCTGTCTCTTTTGTGCAAGTGGAATTTCACTCCGCAGCAGAACCCGGCATAGCTGCAATGTTTTCTGCTACTGTTTGAACTTGTATCATGAGTGTGATGGAGCCACGTCATGGCAGCAAACTAAAAACTACCGTGTTTTCCTGGGCTTTTTTTATTCTGGCTTTAACTGTGAGCAGCCTGGAACACAATTAAACCTCCTATCTCCAGCACTATAGCAAGATGTCTTAATATGGTTTAATCATCACATCCTCTCTAGATGGCTGTACAACATTATATATAAACAACAAAAAAAGCTATTTTGGTCTCCCCAGAGAATTGCTTGACACAAAGGTTTTGGAAGATGCCTAAATATAGACAGTTCTGGTGAGATCAGGGTCTATGCAAGATAACAACTCTGCACTATTTTTGACTGTTTAACACAGATGCTGGGAACACAATGACTTCAAAAAACCACTGCTTTGGCTCTCCTCAGGCCTAAAGAAAAAAGACAAGGTGCTTACAGAGTGATTTAGTTGGGGAAAAAACCGAGTCCAACTGCTAACTCTGCACTGCCAAGTCCACCGCGAAGCCATGTCCCTAGGTGCCACATCTACACATCTTTTAAATACCTTTGCTTCTGAGAGACTCCCATCAACACCACTGTAAAAAACTATCAAACCTCTACTAAGTAGTACATCAATCAAAATAGTGGCATGCAAATCATGATCCATTAAGTACTTCACACTTGATTACCCATGACACTTCAGAGAGGGTCATACATTGATGAGTTGCTTCTCTCTTCTTTGCCCTTTGCTGTTTGGAGCACATTGAGCACTTTTAGTTCATTACCAATGCAAAATGCAGCACAAAGCTCAACTTCAGCAAGAGGAAAACAGCAGCCCAATTGTTCGTCCTTTTCTCCCTAAATCTGCTCAAGCTGTGTGTTTGTCTGTTCTACACAGATCCCACCTTTTCAGAAGTGTTGGACTTGAGGCACATGCAGCTGCACCCTTGCTTAAACGTGGCACTTGCTACCAAAGAAGTTCTGGAAGAGGAAGACTCAAACCACCCAGGATTTCCCTAGATGCCTTTTTTTCCCCCCCAACTCTCTCCTAGATGTGAAAATCAAGCTGAAGTTTCACATAATGGGCAAGGTTGGTGGAGGTTCTCCACTCCGACCTCTCTGCTCAAGCAGGGTTCTGTAGAGCACATTACTCAAGATTGTGTCCAGACCACTTCTGAGTATCTCCAGGGCAGGAGATTTGCCTCTCACTGGGCTAACCTACAAACCCCCGAACATGCCAGGAGCCATCTGGAAGCTATTCACCCACACTTGTTCTCCCTCACAGCCTGAAGCTCCTCAAAGAGCGGCAATCTCACAGTAACATGGGAGACCAAGACAGGTCTAACTCCTGGCTCTGCCAGAGGCTGAGAACAGTCTGCCTGGCCTGCCTCTGGCATTCATGGACACAACACTGTGTATCACTGTCTTAGAGAGGAAATATCATTCTTTTTCCTCCCAGCTGGTCTGGCCTCACCTTCTGCTCACTAACTTCCAGCTCGCCTCTCTACAGATCATGGGAGATTGCTATTTTATGGATAACCCTCTCACAGGAGTTAATGGCATGAACAAAGCAGCGAGCAGAGGAAGCAGGGCTGCTCCTTTGGGCCCCCTAAATTGAAAAGTGTAACTACACAGACACCCAAAGTTCATGCTTCAATATCCCTGCCTCAGTTTATCCGCTTAGGAAATGGTGATAAGATTCACAATCCATACACCTAAAAGCTGTTGTGAGGTTTAATTAAGCAATAGAGCACTTGGAGATCTCCAGATAACAAGATGCCCATAAAACAAGAGGAGGTGATTATTTCTGATGAAACAAATCATGGCAACAGCCTTACTCAGCAGGGAATACCCAGGGCTGTCTCAGCTCTCCTTTTACAGCCTTGATGGAGGAAGCTTGTAGAGATTGTTTAGCTGCTCTTTTGCATCTCAGGCTTTGGTAGGACATTCAAGAGGATGCAGCAAAATGCCTGCATGGGCCACAGTGTCAGAGATGTGAAATACAGCCCCGATTTAAAAATCAAAGAGCTGGGAATCTTCTCCTGTCAACAAGCCTTCCAACAGAGAAGAATAATTTAGCAAGAACAGCTGAAATCTCCCACCTTAGGGTGATTGGGTGGCTGTGAGGAGAAACGCGTTTTGGCAGTTCCCACATTCTTTTGTCAAACTTCTGTTGTCTGGGAAAGAGCAGAGTGCCAGAAGCCCTTGCAGGTGAATACCTTGGCTGTTTCATGCTCATTTGATTCAGAGCAATAGCGTGTTTATCTAGATGTTTGGAAAGTTATTAATGAGATCAGCAAATCCTTTCTATGTATATATTGTAAATCACCTTCAGCAATGCCGTGTAAGTTATCGAGTCAAGTGAGAACATGCCTATTTATCTGTGATAGTCTTTTATCACCAATAAATAAAAGCAAGACAGGGAATTACCTCAGGAGAAAATAGCTCTGAAGCGGAGTCTGTTAGGTCACCAACAGAAACACCAGCACAGCAGAAGCCCTGTGAAGTTGTGTATCATGACATTCTGAAGGACATGCCCAGGAGTGGCACTGCACCAACCCAGAAGGAGAAGGAGAGCAGCTCTCACTGCTGACCCCATTCAGGTGCATTCAGAATGCTTTCCACCACTCTGGTTCACCAGTACTTGCTCTGCAGAGAGCAGATGTCTCCCCCAAGCCTGCACAGAGTGCCTCTTTTCATCCTCACACATCCCTGCAGAGTGAGGGGAAGGCACTTGATGTACAGAGGCTGGTTTGGAGGACCTGCTGTCACAGCCCCAGCAAGCAAGAGGTTCAGAAAAAGAACAGCCAAAGAGAGACCAGCTTTATGAGTGGCTGCTGGGGGTTCTGGACAAGACAACTCACAATTTGAGCTCGACTCAGTTTTTAAATCCTCTACTAGCCTGAATTCATAAGATGTATGGTATCTTTAAATCAGAGCTCTGCCCATCCATCTTCCAGGTCTCGGCAACCCAGAGATTCACAGCACAGCTGCTGCTCCAGGAGCACAGGATTTGGCCCAGTTTTGCAATAGACATATCACCTGGTAAAACTTTAAAGTAGGGGCTTTTATGGAGGCAGACATTTCATGAATGCTTTAAGAACTCTTCAAGGGTCCTGCAGAAAGTCTCCCTTTTGATGAGAGGGTAAATTAAATAAAGTCCTGGGGGAAAGAAGCCAGTGTCAGGCATGACCAAAAATAGCTGCGATAGGTCTCTCCTGTCCCAGCTTAGCATTTGCCAGGCAGCTCCAGGGAGGCTCTCAGCAGACACACCAGTGAGCAGCAGAAATGATGAATTACAAGAGGATGGCAGGGCCCTCTGACTTGCTCCAGGGGAAGCATCTGGAGTGTGAATCCACCTGTACCAGAGCAAAGCCACCGTGGCTGGAAGCCTGCACGGTGGAGGTGCCTGTTGCTCCTGTGGGAATGGAGCTCACACTCTGGGCACACAGGAGCCACAAACCATGGCATGATAACACAGTCTCAAGACCAGCTCCAGCATGAGGAATGAGCCCACAGCTGAGCCAACTGCTAAAGCAAATGAAGACTTCTCAGGTGACTGGATTAATGTCAGCTAGTGCTCATGAGGAGTTTTATTCCCTCTCTCCATACAGATCCCAGGATGCCAACCCCATCCCCAGTGGGGCTTTGTCAGGTTGCCCCGAGCCTCCTGCAGCCCTGGTCACCAGAGCAGGTTCCCAGAGGGCACACACAGTCCCCAGGCTGGGATCCAGGTCAGGACACAGCCCAGCCCACAGAGCCTTCATGCCAGCAATGGTGACACACAAGAAGGAAAACTTCCCTTCAAATTCCTGCTAGATGTCATACAGCTGCTAATTAGGAGAAAGTGACAAAACAAACACAGTTTTGCTTCTTAATCTGGAAAAGCATCTGTCTCCAGCAAAACTACTGGCAAATAAACTCCACAGTAACATTCCATTTCGGCTTGCAGGCCCCCATGGTTGACACGATAGAGCTATTTATTCAAATATCTACACAAAAATTAATGCAAGATAATAAAGAAATTAATTGTGGTAACCATGGAGCTATTTAGAAATGGCCAAAAGCACCATTGACTTCAGTCCAGGCCACAAAAATTTACTGCAGCCGAGAGAAGTGGTGGCAAGGCTGGCGCGTGACTCACGCCCGGCCCGATCAGCCCGCACTCTTCCTGCTGCGATAAGCTATCAGCTCCTATGAGCACCACCTTATCTACTCTCACTAAACCATATCAACGCTTAATTTTGCCTCAACAATTAACAAAATGCTATCACCGACATCCCAACTGTATCTAAGATAGCTTAGGAGAGCGAGGTTTCAAAATGCTCTTGACATGGTGATCTTACAGAAATTGAGTAAATTTGCTTGGGTATGCAGGACAATCTGTTTTCAGAATATATTTCTCATTTTTCAGGAGATACCAAAGTCACACAGAGTAACTTCCACTCCCACCTTCAGCCAAGACAGAAGACCTGAGGCAGAAATGGATATTTTTTTCCCTTTTTGTCTCTGCCTCCGCCAACTACCAGTAGGGTCTTCCCAAAATAGAAATACCTTAGAAAATTTCATTGTCTTCCTGGCGTTCCTCTGACTATCAAGTTTCATACAGAGAGGCACCTTACACCTACAGATAGACAATCCTCTAGAGCAGCCCCAGCATCCACCTATGGCCACCACAGCCTTTTTCCCTCTGCCCACCCCACAGAAGGGTTACTTGCACTCTGCTTTTAACCACCAAAACAGAGTTCCCAGAAGATTTGTTAGGTTGCTCCAGCAAGGAGTCCTCCACGGACCACCATCTGCTTGAATTTGCAAGCACTTCGTCACTCGTTTACCAAAATTTTTATTAGACTATTAAAAAAGGAGAGCCTTTACCTTCAAAAACTAATGCTCAGCTCAGCATAGCAGTTTTCCATGTTCCTCACTTGTAATTACTTAGCGCTTTCTCTTGCATGCATTCATTAAGAAATATAAATTTAAATAAACAAACCCCAGATTTTCTAGCAGAACCAAACCATTAAATTTGTACATAATCAAAACTCGAGGCAGTTAAGCAGAACAGGAGGAAATGTGCTGGCTGCAATGATTTAGTTATGGCGTGTCTGATGTGCCAAGTTTATTTTCTAGACATAATTTTCCTATGTGGAGGTGCAGCCAAACAGCAGCCACTAATGGATCAGTAAATCTGCACTGTGCCAGGCAGAGCCCCAAATACATGAGATCAGCAACCAACTGGGGGAAGAGAGGATTTTTGCTATGTTTTATTCTAATGCATTTGCTTAGGTTTTGTGAATGAGACACTTAGGGCTATTTTGGCAGTTGTACCCACCCCATCATGGGAGATAAGCAATCTTTTATAAGATCCCTATGAATCACTTTTTCCAACATTAAGTGGATTTTGGTATTGCAAACACTTAGTGACTTTATTCAGGCATGCACCAAAGAAGCCAAGGCCAAAAGGCAGAGCAGCTGCTCTGGGATATTAAAAGGTTTCCCAGAAATGCTGTCAAGGAGCAGCCTCAGCATCCAGACACCTCAGTGGTTACCTGAACACTCACAGAGAGCTGCTGCTGACTCATAACCCAATTGCACTGGAAATTCTGCAATTGGGGAGCACAGGGCTGCCTCACAGCTCCTCCGCCTTGTTACGCACACAGAGCCCATGACAAAGAGCATTTGCAATTCAGAGCACTCACAGATTCAAGGGCAAAGTTTCCAAGTTTCAGGAATTCACCCTAAGTGCAAAGTCTAAAGCGCGGGTACCAACAGATTGATTTTTTAGCGTCTACCTGAAGAAAGCAAAGATGAAGGCTATCATTAATTCAGCTTCTTGAGGGGGACTTCCCTGTCAGTGTGTGTTAGAGACTCGTTAAACAAACTGTTCTGCAGTAAATCACATGGAAACGTGAACTCAGCAAATGCCAGAGGCAATGGCAGGCGGATATGAATGACAATCAGAAAGGTGTGTCCGGATGCTTGAGGTATGAGCCATGATGAAGTGCTCGTGAAATTTCACCTGCCCACACTGGGACAAGAGGTTGTGGCCTTCAAAAAAGGAAAAAGAAAAAAAAACGAGGGGAAAAAAAAAAAAAGCACTTGATGCGCTAATTAGAAAGTAACTCTGTGTCTGAACAGACATCCAAATATTCCAGCCTCAGCAGGGAATAAAACCTAGAGATTGTGGGAATAAGTCTGAATCAGACCTCACTAAATGGTCATGGAAAGGTTGGAGGAAGACAGTGCAAGCCAACAGTTACTGCAAGCACCTCTTTAGAGGGAAGAATGAATTTTTTTCACATAATCATTCATTTGTACTCATGGGCTTCTAAACTGGATTTAGCAGACCTCTGTTCATCTTCTCTGAGCTGCTTTTGATTCTTAGAAAACACACGGAGCTGATAACAATCCTTGCAGATTTTGAGAAAGAAAAGCAGACAGACACATACCTTAGCTGATTAAATGTTGAACATTAACATCCATTACCATCACCAGCAGCTAGAGATAACTAACAAAGAGGAACATGAAATCACATTACTGCATTCAGCAAACCTTCAGAAAATGCTACTTTTCACAGTCAAAAATAGCATACCTTACCAGCCCAGATTTCATCAGCCCATTCTGTCAGCAGTAAAAGCTGTTTTCTAGGCCAGGCATTTTCCATTAATGCAATCTGATTTGCCATTGCATTTTGAGAAAGCTAAGGTGAACGTGTGATACTGAGAGAGGATGGTCGGTAATCCTGAAATGAAAGCCTGAAACTCCTCATGTAAGGCAAGGTCAAAGAACAGCTGCCCATGGAAACCCCTGCACAGAGAGACTTGCAAACCACATTCTCACTGGTATTCCCAGGAGCTCTGTACTATGGGTATTTTAAATAAACAGCAACATACATCTCAACAAATGATTTAAAAAATGTGAAGGTAATGACTTCTCATATGGCTTTACTACCGCTTGCACTTAGAAATATGTCACGTGGGTAGTTTTATCTCCCCCATTAGTTGATATTTAAGAAGTTCTGATTATTACTCACACTGTTCGGAGTGTTATATCTGTTCCTAGCAACTGAGAGAGGAAAACAAGCCAAAATAAAACACAGTGGTATTTTTGAAGCCACAATGTAATAGCCACATGGGATAAAATCCTGCCTGCATGTTTCTAAGAACTGTGGTACCATGGAGAATTAGTGATGAAAGAGCTGGTGGAAGTTTGTGATAAAGACATCTACCTCTCATAAGCTACAAGCAAACTAAACAAAAATTAACAAGCTCCATAAAGCAATTAAAATCCAAAGTGTAAAGTAGATGTAATGACTCAACAGCCTGATCACTGCTCTCATAAAACCGCCCTCATAATGCATGGCCTGAGTCTCCTCACCCTGATATCACCATAAAATTAAACAGCAAATTGAAATTCTCATCCCCTGTCAGTGGGGTTTCACAGATAGAAAAGTTGTAAGGCAGGAGAAGCAGGGCCAAGGGCCATGCACAGAGAAGCCTCACAAGAAAGCAGATCTGTGCACCACAGGATGCCTGAGTTTGGCTTGCCAGAGGCCAGCTATCAGCACTGCACTCCCTGCACGCTGTGTGCTGCTCTATCAGTCCCACCCTCCCCAGACAATTAAGTGGGCACTGTCACTCATCCTAGAGGCAAAGCACATCCCTCCTGGCAGTGAGAAAAAGCCTGGAATGATTCTTCAGTGGGTTAAAAAAAAAAAATAAATTAAACTAACCAAGCAATTCCCACCCCAAACTGCAGAAGGGAACAAACATCATGTAAACCCCTAATTTCTGCATTTTAAACCTATCTCATTACTGGGTGGACAACCTTCCTCTTTGCATCCTGCCCTCTGCACTGCCAATAGAATACTGCTTACAACTTGATGTGATTCAGCCTTAAGAGAGCACTCTCATTCTAGACTTGCACCCAGCTGAAAAGTTTCAAACATGCTGTAAGACTCAATACAATAAAACAACTGTCCTTGGTTCCCCAGATAACAAGGCTTTTTTAGTGTTTCAAATAACCAATACACATTCCATGCATATTTAAACACATCTTTGTATTATTTCTTTATAAAGACAACTTTGGTCCTCACAAAAGAGGCTGTTCATGGTCTTAGGTAATGCAGAGTACATTAATTGGGCAATACCTCACACTTATTTTGGAATGCTAATTCGGACAGAGCCCAGCTCTCACTGCACCCACTGTCACTTGCTGACTCTTTAGAGGGGTGGCAGTGAATCAGGAACACAACAGCACATTTGTGAGGTGAATTTCAAGCATGCTTGGGCATCACAGTATGGCTTGAGCAGTGCCCCTGAACCACCAAAGCTGATGGCTTGAGATTTAACCACCCAGTTTTAGATGGTAGATGCCATCAGCAGTTTGGGATCAGCTTTTAACTTTGGATGGAGTAAGAGAGTTCAAAAATTAACTAGATAGCCCCTGCCACTATCTCTCACCAAGGCTCTGCCAGGAATGAAGCAACTCTCAGTCCCTGCTTATGCAGCTCATATCAAAGTTAACCCTCAAATTCATGACATTAAAGAATCCATGCTACATAATAATTTGGGGCACCACCTGCCTGCAGAAAATACAAGCAGCATGTTTAAGCAAATGGAACAGCCCATGAAGCACAAACCTCCCCAGCTTGGGATGGAGCCGAGGAGCTCCAAGCAATGAGGATTTGCATAGATGCCACTGCACCCCTCCCTCCTGAAGCCATTCCTGAGGCTGTGCCCTGAGGAAGGCTGAGGAGGGAAAGTGGAGCCTGGCTGGGGCACCACCCTGCAGCACAGGGAACTGGAGGCATCAGAGCGGTGCCCTCTGAAGCTGGGGATTGCTCAAGGAGCTCCAGGATGGAATGGGGCAGCCCCAGGCTGCTTCTGCAGTGAGCAGGCTGGTCCTGGCTCCCCAGGGCCACAGAGCTGCTGAGCCCTCCGTGCCTGCCCTGGGGACTGCAGGGGCTGACTCAGCAAGGCTTGGGTGCTTCGGGCTGAGAGCAGCCCGTGGGAAAGGCTTGGCTTAAAGCACCTCCAGATCTACTCTTTAGCAAAGCCTGGTCCATAGCCCCACTCCTTCCCATCAGTATTACTGCACCAGAACCAGTGTTAGTCAAACCCTTGCTATCCTCAGCAGTTTCAGTACATCAGTTTGCCACAGTTACTTTGTCCCATCAAAGCCACCAGTGACATACTGTGACTTGTAATGCTGCCTCCCTTGATGCTTCCTTAGGGCACCCTTATATGGCCTTTCCTCTTTCTCAAAATGAGACTTGGCTAAATCCATGCAAAATTAAACACAGAGGACCAGAAAGACCCTTCTTTCCTTTAAAGACTTTCCACTAAGAAGTATTTTTGGCAACTGGTGTTTTTTATGAGCTGGGTAATCACCTACAATTCTACAAAAGACCCCGTGTAGGTTTTGATTGTTTATGTGCTTCTTTCTTACACAGAAAGATGCAGTGAAACAGAGAGAAGGTCCCACAGCCAAGCCCTGCTGTGAGCACCATCCCTGCAGCTCAGGTGAGGGCTCTGGGCACTGCTCAGCTGACACATCCTTTCTCTCTGCCAGGCAAACATCACTGTTGACCCCAGCCCTTAATTTCCTGCTACTCCCTCCCTGTTGCAATGGCATTCCCAGCAAGAGCTTTAAACAACAGCCTGGGGTACAAAGAGAGTGACTAACTCTCCACATTTCCAGTCACACACGGTCATCTCCCAACAGCAACAGCACTGACAAGCCCTTCCTGCAATACCCTATTTAGCAGACTTTTTTTTTTATCTGTGGAAAGATGCTGGTAATCATATCTTAGAGCAATTAGAAACACAAATTGTTTTTGCCCTTTCTCCTGGCAGGCTCTGGCTGGCGGTGCCCTTGAAGAGCAGCCAGGACAGGTAGGGCCAGCTGCTGCAGGGAGCAGGAGGGGCTGAGCCCCGGGGCCAGAGCTCAGCTCAGCCTGCTGGGCTTAGCAGGACTGCTCTGCAAAGCAGGGCTCAGGCACAAAGGGCTGGCCCAGGACCAGATGAAACCAAGCAAGAAAGGATGACTTTGAAATGGGGAAGAGCATCCCAGTGGCCAGGGCAGGTGACAAGCCACAGTGAGAAGATGCTGCCCTCATTAGGGCTCAGTGTTTTTCAGACAAGGTTCACTGGACAGCAAAGCACCCACCTCACATGAGAAAGTGAGCTCCTGATAAAAGGTAAACAGGGGCACTCTAAACTTGTCATATTTTATTGCATTGGTATTGCACTCACCCACGAGAACACTACAATGGTCTTTATGACTCTAAGACACTTCAGAATGTTTACACTAAAATCAGCATGAGCCCTCAGCTAGAAAATACACTTCCAATTTTATTAAAAACTAGAAACCCAGTGATTTGCTCACATTCACATAATTCAAAGGAACAGGCCTTCTCTGGCACTTTCCTAAGCTCAGGAGTTTATACTAGCAAACAAAATTAGTGTTGTAGGTTGAAGCTACTCTTTGATCTGCTAAATAAATCCATAGTAAATTCAGGTTCAATTACAGTATTCAAATTTATGACATCCACAGTGCTTTGTGAAGTTAGTGACAAATGCCAGTTTCATATAGAAAACATGTATTAACGTGCACAAGCCACAAAAAAAGGAAAAATCAATTGGCTCTATACAGATGTATCAAAATGTACTTTGACAGTTTTATACAGTCTTTTACATGCATTTGTCAATACCTTTGACTGCAGCTGTAGATACTGTGAACAACTCACTGTTACAAAGAAATTTTTAGTTTGATACACAGAAAAGTAAAATTTGCTTTACTGATACACCTACATGCATATTCACCAATGCAGTCATTGTTACTGCCAAAATTTCATTTGCATGCAAAATACCTCTGGTGCAAATTACCAATAACATAAGGGAGCCCATGAAATGTTAAAGACTTCAAAGGATGAGAGAAAAACTATTTGCATTTTGGGCCTGATCCAAAGCACATAAAAGTCAAGAGGAATCTTTCCATTGGCCGCAACAGATGTTCTGACTTGAGGAAGTTTTGATGCAAGTCATTGACATAACAGCAGACCAGCAGGACCACAAAATCCACCTTCTAAAGAAACCGAAAGCTAACTTTGCTAAATACTGGTTTACTGCATGGCAGTTGTCCCTCAGTTTCTCCCAGGACAATCTCTGCTGCCTCTCCTGCTGTCCACAGCGCATCTTTGTTTGATTGCACTTTCATTCAGCTTTTACACCTACACTTTTCTCTCTCTTGTTCATGGCTTTTTATTTCTTTCTTTCTTTCTCTGTAGATACATAACTTCATAATAGTGTTGTTTAATTCCACAGAAGTGACTTATGAAACAAGTATCTAGGCAGGACAATACAAAAACTGTCAAAATATGTTGTGATAGATCACTGCCTATAGAGCATCAACTGCCATCAGTCCTTGAAAAACAGCTAGTGGGTCTCATAAAAGAGGTAAGCTGCTAGCTGCTCTCATCTCTTTGGGGATAATCAGCTTAATCAATGTTGCTTCAGCAACCTCTGTTCTATTCCATCAATGTTTTAGGTGCAACTTTTCATATGGCATGAATGTCATAATGGCTCCTACTCCAGGGCAGGAAAAAACCTGCTCACAGAAAGGACAGGAAACACAGCATGGAAAATGAAAACAAGAGATTGGACTTGCAACAGTGCAAGTACCAGGTAGATAAATAATAGCATGTTTATTTACATAAACTTGAATGATTTATTCCTTTTAGGAAGAAACATTTTTCCTAGCATAACCCAAAAAAGAAATTAACTAGTAAAAAGAGCGTTTCTCTACCACAAACATTAGCAAATGCTATATCTATTCTATGTGTGTCACCAGTAAGCAAAAACAAACCCCTACAATAAAACAAAACAAACAAAACCAAAACAAAATCAACAAAACCAAAACAACCACCAAAAAGCCCAAACAAAGAAAAGTACTAGGACATAATGCACATTTTTCTGCCTCTCTATACTTCAAAATCATAAGCACTCCTCACATTTCACCGTAAAAGGTTTTATTTCTTGGTTCCTGCAGCTCAGGTAATGATATCGTAACTCAAAGCTGGTGCAAGGCTCACTATAGCTCTGACCTCGTAAACAATTTTAATATCCCTTCTCCACATCCTAACAGATATAGGACTGCACTGAGCAGACAATATCTCCTCAGCAGTTACTTGTTTATTCAACTTGTAAGTGAGCACATGTGCTGCACATTAAAACCAACCTGGATGCAAAGAGAAGGCTTCCTTTGCCAGAAGGGGAGCATCCTTCAACAGGCTGAGATACATCTGCCAAGTATCCCACAGGAGGGAATGCAAAATTAAGCCAAAATCCAGGACAGAGCCACAAAGCAAGGAGTGTAGCAGCATTTCTGCTGCGCACATCTACTCTGGGCTCTTCTGAGTGCCCAGGAGGCTCCAGAGTGAGGAGAGCAGAGCAAGGAGCCAGGCAGCAGCAGCACCTCTGCTCCTCTTTCCAGGTGAGCCAGGCAGAGCTCTTCATGGCTACTCCACCGCATCCCTGATATTCTCTATCATGACTACAGCTCAGATGCTCAGAGGGGATAGTAAGGCCAGGAAAATGAAGCTGTGAATCTCTTATGTAGGGCCATGATTCACTGGAAAACCTAGGGCTTGTCCAGGATCCCTCTGGCTCCATGAAGGACTGGAACAAACAGAGAGGGTTATCCAAGACACCTCAAGAAGGTTCTGTTTAGCTGGAAGCAGCTGGTTAAACTGGAAAGCTGAACAGCAGAGCAAGAGCTCTAGTAGCCAAGAGACCTCTTCAGACTGAAAAAGTTTCTCTTGAAGGAAAGAAGGAAGGAGACAGTACGATCAAATCTCGCTTTCTAGGTCAGACCTCAAGAGCTGCTTTTCACCTGTAAGACAGTGGTGACCCCATAACAACTGTACAAGAGCACTTTCCACAAGAGACACAGGTAGAGGTGATCCCAGTCAGCCTACTCCCAGCCCCACAGAGGATAAGGTGTAGCTAAACCATGCTACTGGACGGCTAACTTACTCTGAAAATCCTCAGATACTGAGATTCCCCCACATTCCTGGACAATCTGCACTGGCACTACAGATCTCAGTAATTTAATTTTTTCCCCCTTTTGTCTAGCCTAATCTTTTGGCTTTGCAATTTAAACCCATTTTTTCTTGCCCTGTTTATCAGCTCCATCTTTACAGCCAAATTCTGTGCACCTCTGGTTAAAGAATAAAGGCGAGAGACATTCCGAGATATCTTCAATTTTAAGCAATTCCAACCTTTGAACTACTAAAAGTGAACTGGACAGTAAGCCCTACCATAGGCAGAAGGGATGCCTTAGTCTCTTAAGCCTGCTTAAGAGCTACAAATCCATCAATCAAGCTCTGGACTACTTAGAAAGCCAATGCGTAGTGTTTCAATTATTTCCTTCTGGAGTAAGGCCAAAATAAGCTTGTTGATGTGAATAGGTAAAACAGAATCTATTACTTTCTGAAAAATCTCTTTGAGAAGTGCTCTCAAAAATTTATCTCCCCTTACCTTACCAGGAGGACTTATTTGCTATTGAAAACCTGCCTGTAAGCCTTATGATGCTGAACTCAGTGCAATAAACATTTGATTTTGAGAAACCACAGACAGACTGATTGAAGATATAGAAACTGGGACCTAATACAGAAAGAAGGCACATGTCAAATCAGCACTGGGCCATCTCAATAGGACCTCTATAAAGCATCAGTAATGATTTATAAACTTGAATTTATGCCATACTTGTGGCTCTTCTGAAGGTTTCTACATTAAAAAACAGAAAGAAGAAAATACCTGGCAGAGGACAGGGGCTATTTTCCAAAAATAGTAATGAGGTCTAACTTTCTATTTCATTGGCACAACTCATCCATAGCCTCACTATCTGGCTGACAACTTCCCTGGACTAAATCAATCAGAGCAGTGGCACCAAGCAGGGCCAAGTCCCCACACTGTGGAAATATTCCTTGGAAACATTAAGAGCCTTTTTCAAATTCCTGCCAACACTCTGGCAGGGGAGAGGAGGAGCTTTCATCCTTTTAATCATAAAGAGTTGTAGGTAAATTGTCAGAGTAGCACACCTCCACATACACTTAATATTTTTTTATAATGGGCAAATTCTGCCCTCTTCTATACTCTGACAACCCCTACTAGCTCTGAGTGACATAGATATAGTATTTGACCTAATTGCATTTTAAAGCCCAACTAAGGTTCTTGCACTCTAAGCTGAGACAGACAACTTTTTTCCTCCCCACAAGTCCCTGTGACACAATACTTCTGACACATTGCAAATTTCTGAAGCATTATTCCTTGCAAACAAGTATCTTCCTTGTTATTTAGCCAGGCTGAAGGGCAGTTCACTGTCATTTATGGCACAGGCACAGAAAGGAGTGAATAGCAATTACTCAGCATTTGTTAAAGGGAAGGCCTCACCTTTAATAATTGCACAGTCACATTTCTTTCCACAGGGTCAACCAGAACTCCGGAAAGGAGACTTGCTGATTGACACAAATATGTTTGTATTTCAAAGGGCAAACTACAAAGTCAAATAAAAGGCAATGTTTGCACAAGAGTTAACTTTGTCATTCGGCATTCTCAAAGAGCTCAACAATCCCACGGAAAAATGTCTCTCCTTTGCTACACTACATTTTTGACTCAAACTTTAATACAGGTGTATAGAGAGGTCAAATTAGCATTACTGCAAAAGGCTGGCTAAACACACAGCCACAATAAAGAGGAGTTAGTGGCACCCTTTAAAGAAGCAGAGGAATATAGTAGGCAGAACTTCTTCCCCCATATCCCCACGGTGAGCTGGGAGCTGCTAAAAGCTCAGCACAAGTTAGAGCAGCAGGGTCCTCTGATTGCACAAATGGACAAACCAATGCCCAACCAAACAGGAAAGAGGGTGGAGATCTCCATTTGCACGCTCTCATACCCCAATTACAAATCATCTTGAATAAAAACACTGCACAGTCACCGCCTCAGAGCAGCCTAATGGGAAGGAGATGAGATAATAAGGCCACATACTGCTCTCAGGACTGCTCCACTCCTGTTCAGACAAGGGCAGGTCCCTGCAGTGCTGGACCAGCCCACAGTGCATCTCCACCAGTCTCTGTCCCAGCCAGGGCTGCTCCTCCAAGGTGGACAAGGGCTCCTGCCCCTCTCTGGAGCCGGCCAGCCGCCCTCCTTGGCAGAGCTGTGGCCACGCTCCTTCCCCTTCTGCTGCTGTGACTGGAGGTGGATTTTGCTCTCTCTTCTCTCTCAAATTAAAGAATTTAAAGCTACAAATGGGTGCTTTCACAGTGCCCACAACCCTTTGAGCTCACTTTCCCAAGCTATTGGGTGTGTTGAATTCAAGGTTACCAAGTGCATTAATTCTGGGCACATTAAAACTGGGCACCAAGAGCACGTCTTCAAAGAGCCACTGAGAACCTTAAGGTGAACCAACTAAATGGATAAAGGATCTGCACTGGGGTAGATTCAGATGAAAAGGATGGAAACAGTCTTGCAGGTAATTAGTGATGCACCTTCAGTTATATACGCTGACTTCACCCCTTCAGCTGATAGCTTTCAACTTTCTTCCCCACGTAGAGAGGCCTTTGAACCTCAAAGCATGACAAAACTCTACATTATCAGCCACATCTGTAGGCATGTGTGCTGCACTAGCACCCATTGAAACGTCATGTCCAGCCTAAATACTTGGATCCAGTATTTTCACCTTGCATGGATTTTTGGAAGTAGTCCAAATTTGGGCCAGCCTGACAGAACAGCACCTGGGAGTAGCAGAGGGAATGGGAACGTGCCATGGGAATGACTTCAGCAACAAACCACAAAAAAAGTTCTTTCACATTAAGTGTAACTATTGCTACTCTAAGATTAAATATTACCTGGAAATTACACTCATTAACTGCAGAGTCCTTGATTAATGAGCAGGTAGAGTGCACACAGGGACCTGGTCCTGATTTCAGCTGTCTTATTAGCTCTGCCCTGGACACTACTGATCACCACAAAAATAAATGAGGACATCCAAGAACTAATTATGAGTGGACAAAATGTGTCAACCTAATAACTGTGCTAGGGTACTTCAGAGATTAAGGGAAGGCTGGCAGATGTGCAAGAAGCAAATACTGAAGCCACTAAAAAGAAACAGCAAGAGAACTCCGCTGTCTTCTGGTACCTCTGGTGAGTGAAACCGCAGGATGCCTCTCAAGAAATAGTCTCCATTTCAGAACAGCTCCAGAGCCATTTGGATTACTGCAACAATCTGTTTGTTGTTTTAACAGTGGTGGACAGAGAAGGAGCCCCTAGTGCTGCCCCACTCCCAGGGCATGGGGCTGTGTCTCCTCAAGGAACAGGCCTGCACTCTGCCAAGGCCCAGGGAGGGAGGTGAGCAGGAGTCTGGGAGAGAAAGCCAAGGGCAGAAGGGAGCAGCCCACACCAGCTCCAGAGGGTGCCCTGCAGGTGTGAGGGCTGCACACAGGCTGGGGCTCACACGGGGAAGCCAGAACCACCTTCTGCAGCTTGTTGGCAAACACAGCTGCATCTGAGCATCTCCTGCTACACTTCTCCAGCAGCCACGGCCTCCAAACATTGCTGTGAAACAGTAGGGACTGCCCACACTCCCTCTTTTTAATTGGTGTTTACTTGTCTCTTCAAAAAGCCCAAAGAAATCTTCTACACACAGCAGCTAAGTACAACAAAACTCAAGCATCAGGAGTTCAGCCAACTTGTGCCCCACGATTGATCTCCTATTTCTCCCTCCTATTTCTCCCTCCACTTTCCTTCTAATCCTGTTTATAATTACACAATCTGTCTGATCTTCCCAAAGCTATCAATTCCCTCAAATCCATTTTCAAATCACCATCCTTGAAAGAGCCTGGGCACCAGATCAAGCAGTCTGAGCCTGACACAACCCACGCCGCTATTGACGGCTCCCCTGAAATGCCGGGGTGCAGCTGGCCAGACCCCGAGCCGGGGCTGCCAAGACCCAGCCCCAGCAGAGATCAGGAGGAGAGAAAGTATTGATCCCCTCCTTTTAACATGCTAATTTGCCCAGTGGCTGCTTAGTCATTGCCAGGCTGGACACTTCAAAAGGAAACTGTTTTCAAAGCAGCGATGTCTTTTTCAGCAGCAGAAAAACTTAAACTGAAAACAAATGAATTCAAGTCCCAAATTCACAGAAGCACTCGCAGGTATTCTTCAGCTCCCCAGACAGAGATGTTTGATGTATGGAAAGACAGACTTGTTAATTAGGGTTATTAAAATGTGGCCTGGCAAAAACCCTCTGGGATTTAAAATAAGAAAATTCACGCCCTCTAAGTGCACACTTTAATACAAAGATAGCCTGTATTTGTATCAAAAATATTCAGCCATAACCTCTGGAAGTGTTCCATTAATTCCCCCACACATGCACTTCTTAGCAAAAGAATAAAATGTATTTAAAATTAAATTCCTGTAATTCAATTTCTGTAATTCAGCATCAACACTGGAGAACATTTTGGCCTTTCTTAGCATTGATAATGGGGAGAATAAAGGCAATTGTTCATTCCCTTCAGGCCGCTGAGAACACACAGGGAAGGCCAGACAAAACCCTCGGTGTGCCAGAGACATTATTGAAGTATTTTGGGAAGCAGCAGCGTTATTGACTGACGCCTTTGCTACCAACACTCGCCCTTCAATCACGGGCTAAATACAAAGTGAGGAATGGAAAAAATGGCAGGTTTAATTAAAGATCTGGGCAAATATTGAAATATGTTACATTGCACAAGTTTTGCAGGCAGAACAGAATCAATTCAGTGTTTTGTATCAATGTTTGTGGCTTGCATCATGCTCCTAAGAAAACCTGATATGAGCTATGAAAACCAGGGGTGCTCTCCAAGCTAAGGGAGATAACGAGCTGTAGTTCTGACACACAGTGTATTACTCTGCTGGCAAAGATTGAAGAGCCAAGAACTTGAATTTCCCTTGAAATACGTCTTAATTTCCAAATGCAGGAAGAGCTGTATTCACCAAGCTCAGCGTGCTCCCTCTCCTCTGGACCCTGCCCAGGACAGCCCCAACCCACTGAGCCCAGTGCCAGCTACACCAGCAGCACCAGCTGTGCCCCTCCACACTCACATGCCGTGGCAAAGGAGGGAATTCGGGATGCTGCTGACCTCTAACCCCCGGCTGCAGGAGACAAAAAGCTGCAGAGAGAACAGGCAAATGGGGAGAACTGACTATCAGCCTGACCTTTGCTCTGGAGCAGGCAGCAGCATCACAGCAAACTCATTCACAGAAACAAGGCATGAGGAGATAACACCAGAAAATACAAGCAAAATGGAACTTGCTTCCTTGCCACTAAATTGTCAGCTTTATGGGACTTCATGCTGAACAGTATGAAAAAAAAATCCAATTTGCTTTGAAGCACATTAGTCTAACATCCTAATTATTGTTTACATTGCCATTTGCCTTCTATTAAGAATTGAATAATTACCCAGCGCTCCATAGTTTAAAAATACAAGCAAACAGGATTATCTGGGTAATTAAGACACTGTACTGCAGCTTTGTAGTGTGGCTGTACAAAGCTTTCACATATACAAGCAGAAGTAATAGGTATTGATTGCCTTAGCTCAAATGATGTTTTAAGGATGTGTAAGATGGGTCCCTCATTAGGAAAAGGTGAGCAAAAACTTTTGACAAGTGAGGAGGGGCAGAAGCTATCTGCACATTCATCTACATTCAGCCCTCACTCGGGTCTTATCACAGTCACAGACATCCTGTGTGCCTCTGGCAAAGTTATCCAGGCTTCATCCCTCCATCCTCTGCCTGCTGCACCTCGGGAGCGTCCTTCATCCTCCTCCTCCTGCCCAGGACCTGCCTTTGCCCAGGCTGCTGAACTGCTGCCTGTCCCAGCCTGAGCTGGCCCCTGGTGAATACAAAGCCTGTTTCCCAGCACACCTCTTTCAGTGGATTTGTACAGATCCACTCAACGTTAGTGAGGTTTAAACACACCCATCTAAGGGAAGTATAAAAAGCAGACCAGCAAATGGGGCTTTTTCTAGGCATCCATGATTAAATGAGCCAAAGCAAATACCAAAATACCAACTGTATAGTATAGCTTTTTTTTGTTTGTTTTTTTCCCCTCCAAACCTTAATAGCCCATCCATATTGTACTTTGAACAGCGTGACCTCCCTTCTGGGTGACTGTTAGGACAAAAGCAAAGTTCTTGCACGTTCCTTTGTTGTTTTAAAGAGCCTTTCCTCCATTTAATTATGCCACCAGGTTTCACACTGCGCAGTTTACTACCCCTGTGAAATTACCTTCAAGTTAAACACTAATTGGACATCCAACAAAAATGAAAACCCCCCACAACCATGTTTTTCCTTCTGGTTTCTTATAGGATGTAGCTCCAATACGATCGGGGTCCCAATTTCATAGCACTGATTTATAAAGACACAAAATGAAAACCAGTCCTTTAAAGAAATACAGTACATTCGTGCAGCATGTGTTCTAACTTATATCAATAAACCTTTCAACAAATCCATTCTGAACAAGCCTGTGTTTTGGGAGCATTTAATGAGCCTCAGCTTTATTTCAAGCCAAGGGCAATTTTAAGTAAAGTTGAAATAAAGAAAAGTTAAAAAGAAAAGAAAGCCACTAAAACCAAAAATAAAATAAAATATGGGTTCTCGTATAATCATGAGGCTTAAGAAAGCAGAACTTTTCTCACAGATTATTTTCATTCAATAAATAAAGACAGCAGAGCATTTGTGCATGTTTACTTACCCGAGTGCTGGGAGCCCCTTTTCACCACGCTATAACCATGGGCCAAGGCCAGCCCAGCAAAGGGAAGAGCACTAGCCCAGGCCTGAGCAGGTACTTGGCCCAAAGCATAGGAAATGTCAAATGTGATGCTGTTTTTTCATGCCCTAAGTGCTCACTTACAGCCCAGAGGGGAATCCCACCTCCTGAACCTCATTACCCCCCAGGTGAGGCTGCAGCTACAGGAGAGCTTGGTGACCGCTGGTGAACATCTGGAGGAGACAGAGGACACCCAAGGGCCTGCAGCCCCTCCAGGCATGGGGACTGGCTCCTCCACACCCAGCCATGGCTTTGGAGGTGGTCAGGGTGTGAGCACAGCACTGTCACACACACCAGCTGCAAGGGAGCTGCACAGGGGGTAAGAGGGACAACCAGCCATGGTCAAGACATGAGGAGCACACTGAGCAAATACCGCACTGTCTCTGAAACAAAGAGATCAAAAAAAAAAATCAAACCAGAATTCATTTGCATAAAATCCAAATCTTTTGAGCTCTGCATAAACAGAAGAAGATTCTGGCTGGCGTTTCCAAAGGAAGCTCTTATCTCCTTTGTGAAATGGGGAAATGGGTGTGCTGCTTTGCATGAGGGTGTATACAAATGATGGAAATGAGGAATTTGCTGCATGCAAAAGGCAAAGGGGCCGACAGCTGCCAATCCCCATTCACAGGGAGAGCTTCCCTAGTCTCTAGCAGGAGGAAGGAGAAGGGAACCAACATGTTTGCTTCCCAGGGAGGTGAAGCAGGCTCTGAATATTCATAAAATGGCCGTTTAGTCATGGGAGTGTTAATTGTCTCTGATTCACAAAACTCTGTGACCTCACCTGCTCCCTGCAACATATGAAAAGGATGTCACATAATGGGAGGAAACCAGATAAGATATTTATCTCACAAGTTTGGGGGGCTTTTTGATGCAGTCTCAAAAGACCTTAGAGTACTGCTGAGCATTTCTTTAATCACTACTCACAAGCACAATAAAGACCAAGCTCAGTGGAGCATATTATTAGACAGATAGTAACCCTTACCCAGCCAAGATCTAAATACTGAACTCATCACACACTGGATGAGTTGTCTGGAAAGTTTTGGGTTGACTTTTTTTTTTATCCTAAAAGAACACACAAACCAGAAGACGGGCTCAAAGTGCCACAAAACACTACCCAGACCTACCATGAAATTCATTACCACCACAAAGCTCATCTGGCTTTGGTTGTGAGGATTGAGCTTTTCACCAGTAACACACAGAATAAGGACCAGATATTGCTCCCCTGTGCAACGCTAGCAGAAATCTTGTCAGAAATTCAAAAGGAAGGAATCACAGCCTTTCTCCAAGCAATACATGAAGGGACAATTGTTTGACAACTGTAACTTGACTTCAGAGGAGGCTGGGCAGGAGAAAAGCAGTAGAGCTCCTGCAATAACATTTAAATGCTGATTTTGAAATGCACCAGGTGGTACAAGAAAATCACAGAGGGAGTAACCCTTGGAAGATCTATTGAGCTACATGAGAACATAACATAACTAAATCAGCAGAGGAGAGAACCAACTAAATTTGGTTCAGACAGACTGTGTTTCAGTATCGCTCCCAGGCCCCGCCTGTAGCTTCCGTCTTCTCGGCTCCTTTTAAAACCTAACATGTTGAGTCTGTGCATTTTCTCCCCTGCCAAAAATAATCAACCTGAAAAAAAATCCTCCTGAAATCTCAAATCTGCACAGTCTTAGTCACCCTTCTGATCACCCTTTTATGCAGACAGACTGTACATCAGTGCTATTTTGACAAAAAGAGTTATCTATGACTAAAATGGGAAAGCACACACAAATTACATTGCTTCCCCACCCTTAAAAAACCCACCATCCAAGAATCTTATCACAGAAAAACATATAATTAGACTGTACACTTCTGATGCAAACTGAACTGCTGCTTTCAATGATCACAGCCACTCTTCAAAGCCTCCAAGATTAAAAGAATCTTATCATTCAAATTATTACTTCTTAGGGATGCTCTTATCAAAGTTCGAAGGAAAATTCTAAAAACAGCAGTGATATGAAACCAGGACTGAGCCATATTTTAAATGACACTGGATTTTCTGCCAATTGGCCAATTCACAACTCAGAAAAAGCAAGTGTAGATGAAGACAAAGCTGTTGGCTCTCATAACCTTTACAATATCACAGTAAAAATCTCAACTGTCTCACATATTTATACTAAATGGCAGGTCTAAAATTGAGATTTGTAATTTCACAGCATCAAAATCATCACAGATGGCTACAGTCTATTGCTTCTTTAATCTGTCTTTTCTCCCTTCCTGCTTGTTTTCCCCCTCCTCCTTTGAGTTAGAAAGATACGTGTTTTATCATAAGGAAATCGTAACTAAATCCAAACCACATTTTATTAATGTGTAACAAAACAATTTACATAACAATGATGTCTACAAGTGAAGTTTAAAATTACTTCATGTCTCAGCTTTGCCCTAAAGCACTAATTGCCTTAGCCTTGAGATGTGCCACTATTCGGGATAGTCATCTTCCATCAACAATATTCCACATTCATATTCTCCTAAATGGATAGCCACTAACACAGAACATTTGAGAGAGAATAAACAGCAGTAAAAAAAGCAAATTGGGGTTTTTTTGGCATCTAATTCTCAGCTACAAGTTCATTTGCAAGCAAAGAATCAGATCTCACCTAAAACTTTTACACATCAGAACTACTGCCACGACACACCTGTGAAGCTTCCCAAATAAATATGGATTTAGTACTTAGCTCCTTTTCCTTCCTGTCCCAGGTTTTTGCATATACACATGCACACACACACTTATGGATGTTCAGTAAGACAATCGTCATCAATAAAGTCAACTTTAAAAAGCAGTCAGAGAAAGGACAGCTTTTTGTCATCATATTCAAACACCTCCATACCACCAACATAAAATTTTTAAAATCCCATTTGAGGTCAGAAAGTCATTAACTCCCACTACAAGAACTTTAGATGTGAAAAGGCTTTCCATTATGCTTCCCACACACACATCAGAAATTAGGCAAAAGAATCTCAAGGAAAATGTATTATTTAAAAATTGGGAGGGCGAGTGAACTTGAAGCAGCTTGCAGGACAACCCAAGGGCCAGCTGGTCTGTCCCAGCCCTGTGTGGCAGGGAGCAGGTCCCAGGAGAGGACAAGGAGCTCCAGCACAGAGTGGGCATCTCCCAACAAGTGCAAAGCCCCAGTCCACTGGCCCAAACTATTCCTGCCCACTGAGCTTTTGTTAAACATTTAAGAACTTAATCAATCCTCACTCTGACCCTAGGATCACAGGGGAAGATGGATGAGGAAACGGACAACCTCTGACCTTTCCTTGTATTTGTCCTGCCACAGTCAACCTATTGAAAAACAATTGAGGTGGAACCTGCTCACCAGCTCCCGTCCCAGACCAGCGCCCTTTCACAGCCTTTCCCAAACTCAAAGTCTCTTCCCCTGCCCCCAGTCCTCTATATCAAAACCACAGGAATCCTCCTCACTTCATCCTCCTCCTCCCCTCCAAAAACCTGTCAGAGCAGAACATTAGCTAAACGATTAAGTTAAGGGTGGAAAGAAAAGGGGAAACCTCATTCAGTAGTGTCAAAGGCCAAACTGCTTTAACAGCCTCACTGGAAACTGGAGAGAAGCCACACAGTTCTGGTGAGCTTCATGAATTCATCAGGAGGAGCTTCCCAGTTAACTGTTCTGGCTGGAGAATGGCAAGTGTGAGAAAAGGAAACCACAAGTAACAGCTGATGAAATGGGTTTAGCACTTTCAATTATGTGCTGGCTGGAACACTCTCAAAATGACGAGCACAGGCCAACTTCACTCTGGAGAGCCCAAGAGACAGAACATTTCTAGCACCTTTGTCAATATGGCATCACCTGATTTCCCTTTTAATTGAGAAATGAAGAATTGGGTTTCCTGAGTCCAAACGTCTGCAGATGCAGCCGAGAGCCTTTAGGTAAGCTGGCAGTCATCCCCAAGGTCTAGTCCAACACTACAAGCATGCCACTATAACCACTGCCCATCAGCAAAACCTCAAGATATTTCCCCCAAACAGCATAAGATTTGTTGGACAATTAGCTCACCACATCTGGGCTACTGACACTGAAAAGTGGATGATCTGTGTCAGTCAGAACAACCCCGTACTGACCTAATAGGCTTTGGGAGAAGGTGGAATCATCTCTGTGCAATAAACCAATAAATGCCTCCCCACTTCACTTCCTCCTCTCACAAGCCAGGCTGGTAAGGTGTCAGGAAGCTTTGCTCAGAAGTTATTGAGCTGTGAGAGATTAACAGCATCTCCCCAGACACCAATGGCTCCCCCAGCAGCACCCAGGCAGGGCCGCAGCCACACGTTCACACACTTGGTGACAAACTTTTGAGTTTCCATCTCAGAGGATGGAAAAACCAACAAGAAAAACCAGCATTTTACCCCAGACAGGATGGCCTGTCATTGTGCAGTTCATCTTTCAGTCCTCTGTAATTTCAGCCATGGCAGTTTTGTTGCCACTATGCCACATTAGGCTTCTCTCACAGAGCAAAAACTCAGGAAATTAAGGCTGAAGTTCACACATAGCAGTTCTTTGCTACCAAAATATAATTTCAATGCATAATAACGAACTTGATATTGACTGTAAATTACCGTTTAAAAGAAATCAAGCAGGACATTCAAAAGACACCATTCTCAGGGATCCATCACAAAAACAGCCAGTTACTTGCTTTGCTAACTTGTTCTCAGTCTCAAGATGATTAAAATGCTCTAGTAAAAAACATAACTGACTCCAAAGAACCTTTTCTAAAAACATGGCTCCAAATCCCTGAAGGAGCTAAGCACCTTCAATTCAGCACCCAGCAAAATTAAGCTCACTGACCTGTGCAAAAAACCATTTAAGTTTGATCTTAATTTATGCTTACATGAGCAAGACTTTCAAAGCAGAGGCTAAAGATATTTTATTTATAAACTGTCTTCTCTTCTTCTCTAACCTTCTACAGCTTCTTTATCCAGAAAAGGAAGGCAAAGAGAATATAGGTATTGAGGGTTTTTCTTTTAGGCGAATCTGTCTTTTATACAAACTTTAATCCCTAATTCTGCAGCACACAGGATAGTGTGTGTGTGTGGGAGGGTGGGGTGGAGACTTTTAGCATTTCTAAGAGTATCCTAGCACCTCTATTATTTAACTGACAATAGAGACTCTCTGAGAAATGAAAATATTTAACAAAGGCAGCAGTGTCAAATATCAAAGGGTATTTAGTGCTAAAAATTTGCGACAAGTAAAACACCAAAGATTTCCACATCCTAAAGTGGGAAAGTAATCCAGCTAAAACTCCTGTCCTGCCTCCCAGACTGATTCTTAACCTACTGCATTATCCAAAGTCAACTTTGCCAGAATTTCCCGTGTTTAACAGAGTTCCCTTGAAAGATTTATCTCTTCAAACAATGGTAGCTCAACTGCACTACTTTGCAGTCATCCACATTTTGGTGACTATCACGAGCCAAATCAAATTTAGGCGTCTGCTAGGAAATGTGTTTCACCTTCTGCCTATTACAGCAGTATCATTTGTTTTGCATTATATAATTCTTAGCCTTGCCACCTGGAGCTGTTGGACTTCTTCATTAAACCCCTCTGTCCCACCACATCCCAGAGGGCTGCTAATCGCTGGCTTTAGTCCATTTACTCTCATCTCTGATTCAATTATGCATTCCACTAAGCCCTAATGAACAGTACAATATGGCTTATCCTACCTTGGCATTCTCCGTTGCGCTCCTCATAGCCAGCATTGCACAAGCAGTTGCCAATGGGCACCAGCCATTCGCCATCTGCCCCACAGTACATTTTTGGCACATCCTTCTCTTCCGAGTTGTTGACACAGGAGCCACGAACCTCCACCAGAGAGGAGGTGTCAGCCCCAGTAATGGTGTCTGGAAACTGCGCCAGGTTCCGAACCGTCAGCGGGCACTTCTTGTAGAACACGCGGACAGAGACCAAAGCAATGCAGGCACCGACGTCCTGGAAAGCCAAATAAAACCCCTTCTTGCTGAGCGGTCCCACATCCCTGATCTCTGTATTCAGCTTCATGATCCTGTCACCAATGTCCACCTGGGTGAAGCTCTCATCAGCAGCAATGGTGTCGATCTTGGCAAACTGGCTCTCGCGAATAAAACGCTCTTTATCGTTGTTTGATTCGTAGTAATAAAGGTTGAAAGTCTCCTTGCAAGTTCCCATGACACCTGGCAGGCTGTTGCAGTCTCTGAGCGTGAACTTGATTTCAATATAAACCCTCTGAGCCCCCTCTCGGGGAATCCAATCAGTTCGTAACCAATTATTCTGACTGGGCTCCATCACGTTGCAGACTTGGTAGGTGCGGATAGGAGTGTTCTTCTCATCCATGATGCTCACTTCCTCCCACTGCAGGGAGGAAAAGGGAGAGAAAAACACATCAGTGTTAAAAGGAACAACAGAGCTTCACAACAAACAAGAGGCACTTGTTCCATTATGGGGAAACAAACAAACAGACCAAAAAACAGCCCAGCAGACCAAGCCATAGCCAGGACTTCAACTACTTGGACATTAAAGGAAGCATCTGTTCAGGAGAAACAAATTCCAAATCCCTCACGCCTCGAGGAGCAAGCATGTGCTTTAAGGGCCCTCTGAACCAATCCAAGAATGCCACCTCAACTGACTAGGTTTATTTGCAGTACAGTTCAGTCTACAGACCACTGCCTGGAGCAGAGCTACACACAGAACTTCACAGACCCACAGAGCAGCACTGCCCTGCTGTGTTTTCTCTGTAGCAGATACCTCATAGACCCTGCCTTGCTCCTGGAAATATCCAGCAGGTGACACAGTGCAACTTAGTCACACTGAGAGGGTGACATCCACATTTCAGGCATCACTACCACTTATTTTCAAAACTCTCAAGCCACTCTCTTATTATTTCTCTAAGCTGCCAACCACTTTCCCCAGCTACCAATGTCCCAGACAGACTCAGTAAATTCTGCTTTGGAGCTGGGCAGAAATAGCTGTCTACAAAGAACTTGGGTAGCACTTATAGAAGGAAAAACAGGTAAAAAGACAATATCATCAGTCCACCAGCAACATCACCATAACTTTGTTATCCAAATAGAGTTTCTTACTAGTGGGAAGGCAAAAAAAGAAGAAATACTACATGTATTTCTTCTGGAGGAAATGTCAGAGAACAGCTAAATCCATACTATCAAAATCCCAAAAGGGTTAGCAGAGAGGGAAAGTGCTGAAAGATCAGAATAGCAGCATTCTTCAGAATTGTTACACCCCTCAGATCAAGTTCAGGCATCTTCAGAAGTGCCAACCAGGCAACATGATTATGAAACAACAACAACATGTGTAATCCAAGGTGGGTATGGAAGGAGGAGATACAGGAGTTCAGCATAAAGAATTCAGAAAAGGAAAGCACATACTCAACAGTTCAGAAAAAAATTGGTCAAAGTATTATCAGACACAGAAGAAAGTTTATCACAGTGCTCTACTGGCAGGGAGAGAAGGGAAAGTAAGGGCATTAGGAAAAGAAATCTCTCCAGGAAATAAAACCAGCAGAACCATAGCACTTCAATCTATATCATTCAATTTATCCTTCCCTATAACAATATTAGATAATGATATGCTGACTAGGTTTGTAAGCAATACAATGAAGCATATAAAATTATCCTTAGAAAACAGTAATAACTTTAAAGAGACTTCTCAGAAGTGCTTTTCAAAACTATTGAAGCCATAGCTTTGATAAACAGAAGCCTTCTTAAGATGAAGGGGCTTCTTGTATAATATCCTGCATTCTTCTCACAAGGATTGCTCTTATGCAAGTGATTTTTACTTAAAAAGCTTGCAGCTTAGCTGAATCCGTTTATAGAATGACAGCAGTTAGCACCATGAGTCACTAGGAGCAGAAAGAATAATATTTTATTTGCTGCCTAGAGATAACTGCAAATTAAAATGAAGGAGGGGGGAAATCAATACTCAGCATGTCACTCCTTTCCAGAGAAAGGGAAGAAATAAATCTTAAAAAGCCATCTATCAATGTAAAGTGTAACATGTTGTTAGTAAGAAGACAGACTTGTTTAATTTAGAGCACCACAGAGCTAGTGCACTGTTACAATGTTGTCTTTATGATCCATCACTTTCCATTCTGCTTATCTTCAGATCGCCTATGCTACCAATATTGTGTGTGGTACAAGAGAAAGGAAAAAGCAGAGGGAAATAATACTTGTTGATGGGATTTCCTTTAGTGCATTTACACAATGGAGGATGCTGCTGGAGGATTCAATAGCGAGACCGCTGAGGTCACAGACACAGCAACGGAATTCAGCAAGTTTTTGGATCCTGTTCTCAACACACCCATCTGCTGACCAACACACAAATGTACAGAGATGGGCTTCTCATTCCATTAGCACACAAATACGAAACTAACCCAAGTGCATCTTTCTGACAGAGCTGAAAATAACGACAGCCCAAAACGTCCAGCCCAAAATGTAAATGACTTGTGACTCTAAGTATGTGGTCAGCTGTAACTTTTTGCTTTCAAGCTGAAATTAAATTTTATAATTCAGCTCTTCCCACAGTTTAATGATGCAGATTAAAACATTCTGGGCACAAAACCTGCTTTTCAACTGTGAAATGCAAGAGTAAAATAATTAATTACATTTATAATGTAATTCATTAATTCCTATGGGGCTACTATATAGCTAGTCACTGCTAAACGACTAAATCTTTATCTCCAGCCCTTCTTGTCCACACAGCCCTCACACCCCAGGAACAGTGTGGTTCAGATCTAGAAAAATACCTTTTTTAACAGACAATAAAGTATACACAGTTAAAGAAAAACACTAAAGTACAAATTCTTCCCAGGAAGAAAAAGGAGTTTCTGCTGCTTGAAATAAATCTGCAGCATATGAAGTAAAGTAAATGCTTTCCAAGCACTGTATCTCAGAAACAGACCATGTACTCTTAAATTTTTCACTACAGGCTTAAAAATAGAACACACATATGTAGGTTTAGTGAAACAAGTCACGTCCACAATAAGAGCACACATTTCTCCTTCTCAAGCTTGCACGGCGCTTTCAGAAAAAGCATGTGGAGAAGGGGGGAATCCAACAGCCATTAATAATACACAGCTGTCCTCTGATCATTGATTCCACTGCTGACTTATTAAAACTTGTATTTTAGGTTCTGTTTGCATACACAGCGTAGATATCCCTTGGAGAGGCGTCCGAAAGACCCCGTCTCGTTAAGCGACATTTCCAGCGTGTGGGATGAACAGGGAAGCCCGACTCTGCCCGAGATAGAGCTGTACCTCTCCACGCTGTCAAAAGATGAGGGCAATTGCCTGCAATCAGCGCTGAATGTGCACCGTGGGTGCTGCCAGAGGCCTGCCAATCACATCCCCACTCTCTGAAAAAGCGAGTTTCGGGGACAGCACAGCGTGCTCAGGCGGAGCACAAGCCAGGACTGTAGTCAAGTTCACCCAGAACAACAATGGGGGAGCAAAACAATCCCCCATTCTCCCGTGTTATGGTTATTCAGAGCTTATGCATAATGCATCAGCAGCCAACGCAGCCTCGGATTCCTTCCGCTCACTGCTGTTTCCTTAGCTCTGCTTCTTCTAATTACGAGCGGGAACGCACACACAAAAAAAAGTAAATTTGTAGGTTCCTGAAGAATCCAGTGCTTTGTTGTGCATAGGTCCTGATCTTTCAGCATTTTCCTTTTTCAAACACTTTGACTTAGTTACTTCTGCTTAAGGATTCCAGGCTGCTTTTACTCCTTTAATATTAAAAGGATTTAGGATTTTTATTATTTTTTACATTAGTGTTTAGTGCACATTGCTGGCATTTTTGTTTAAATTGTTCATATGAAGAAAGAAAAAGCCTTTCTAATTGCTTATTAAAAGAAAGTCCCATGAAGTACAGTCTCCTCCAGATCCCAGCAATTCCAGAGTCCATCATTCGAAGGAGTGTCCCAGAGAGGCACTGGGCACCCTGGAGATTGGGGCACAGATGAGGGAGTAGCAAGGAGCATCCAATAATATAAAGCTAAACCAAAAATTAAAGTTCTCTTAGCAAAGGGACTCTAAGCCCAGTAATGAACCTCTTAACATCATCAGATCAGCACTGGGCAGTGCATTCAAGCAGCCTTGTGTTCAATAAGATAATTGTAAAAGTACATAAAAAGAAACTCCAAGGAATCACAGTCCAGCACTGGGTGCTGCAGTTTATCTGTTCAGAAACCAAAACACGCGATGTTTACACCCTGAAACAGGACAACTGTCCCATCACAACAAAAGGTCTATCATGTATATTGATCCCTACTCCTTCATCCAGAAATAGAACAGCAATTGCCCTGAACATCTCCCAGCCAAGACAGTCCACAGATAAAATAATAGCAGTCAAGAATGCCAATTCAGTCGGCAGATCACATTTCTTGTTGGTATTTCAGTTTTAAATAGCCATCTAAGCCCATGCCTCAACCAATCTCTTAATTCTGAAACCTCTTTTCTGCCCTTTTGGTTTCCACTTATTCCATGACAGAACTATCCAAAGGGAGTATAGAGTTTCTCCAACAAAGAGTAATTCACTTGGTAAGCCAGGGAAGAAATCTGACCTCCTCACCACAATCAACAATAATCGAGCCATTAGGACTCTCTGAAAGTTACTAATCACCCCCTTTACCCTTTTGATCAGATAGCGGTTTAAAACTTACCCCTCCTTCCAAGGGACTTGCTATCCACCCCAGTTCTCCCTGAACTGATCTGGAATCCAGCAAGGTAACTGCAGAAAGGTACAAATAAGAGAGATTAAATTCCAGCTGCCAAAAGGCAATACTAAAATAAATGGTTTACCTGAACGTTTCCATATGTGCGGAGCACATCGCATCCACCTTCCACTTGAAACGAAATGTTATTTCCGAACGCATCAATATCAGAAACACTTCGAAACTCTCACTGAGGAAAAGCATGTTGGTTTCCCGGCGCACTGGAGCCGCTCAGGGGCGCGGCGGAGTCCCGGCACACCTGCGGGAGACACCGGAGCGCCTCTCGGCGCGCTCCCCGCCGCCGG
>NW_005054496.1:54758-55436 GCF_000277835.1 Geospiza fortis | reverse complement strand
GCAGGGACGGACCGGGACGGACTGGGGTGGACAGGGATGTGCAGGGACGGGCAGGGGTGGACAGAGATGGGCAGGGACGGGCAGTGCGGGCGGGCACTTCCCTTGTGAGCGGCAGAAGCCGGTCCCCGGCGCTCACCGCGAAGGTGCCAATCGTTCACGCTTTTATGCACCGGGGCAGCGGCTGGGCGGGGCGGGCTGGAGGGAAAGCCGGGCTCGGAGCGGTTCCCTGTGAACGCTAAGATCCATCGGGACGCACAAGCTCGTGCACATCCCCCTCGTACACGGGACGCGTCCCCCGAGCCGTGCCCGGGGACACCGGTGCTGGCTGATGTCCTCAGGCTGTCCCCGGGCTCCTGCGCTGTGCAGCCGCAGCCGCGCTTTGCTTTGGAACCTCCGAACACCTGACTTCTTCAATAATGCTCTCTGAACGCGCCTTGACAACAAAAGAGTAGTTTGTAGAAGCCCGCTAAGCCTTGGGTGGGTCAGGCAGCGTCAGTGGGCTGAGCACCGTCCTTGAACAGTCCGCACTCACAAAGCAGCCCCCGGACCTGTCCGTCTGTCCGGCCGCCCCAGCCGCCTGCCGGGACAGCGCTGCGGGACCGGGGGAAACCAAGCAGCTCCCCCGCTGCCCTCCCTGTGATGCTCCGTCCCTCCGCCGCTATCGGCGATGCCTGAGCC
>NW_005054496.1:0-54659 GCF_000277835.1 Geospiza fortis | reverse complement strand
CAGCCCCCTTGTCCCGTGGGGCAGCCCCCTTGTCCCGTGGGGCAGCTCCGTTGTCCTGCGGCGCCCTCTCGGCCCGCCCGGCGCTCCCCTCGCTCCGTGCGGGACCCGGCTCCTTCCCCGGCTGTGTCCCAGCATCCCGCACTCGGGGAATCGCACCCAGACGCTCCGAGGATTTTTCCTTCGTCTGGGCTCAAACGAATCCTTGCCAGAGTTAGCTGTAGCTTCCGCACAGAAGCCCTTTACAGGCCCGATTAGCTAAAAAAATATTTTGAATGCGGCTTAAAGTCTGACTAACAATTCTGTGCATCGGGGAACGCGCCCGCTCAGAATCTGCTGTTTTCTCTTTAAATCACTCTACTTTTCCCCAAATCCAAATATCTCCGAAACACAATACTTACAAACACGCCCTTACTGACACTTTTTGCTTAAAACATAAAGTATCTTTCACCTGGTTTAATTTCAGGTCAAGATCTTGGGAGGATGCATTTTTTGGCTCTTAAAACTGCTGTTAAGAAGGTTTGGTAACACAGTATTTACAATGAGGTTCCTGTTTCTGAGGCTCAGATTGTTTTCCTTAGCCTTGAACATTTCTTTTGGAGCTCCCACTGGCAGAACCTTCAAGATAACCCTGCAAAGACAGCTGGTGTGTTTTTCTCTTTCCGTAGAAATAAATCTTTTAAGCGGCTGCTTGGATAATGGGAGTTAGAAAAGAGTGTAGCACAGTCAATGCAACTGTTAAAACTTGTACTTCCTAACTTTAATTATCTACGAGAATTCTTGGCCTAATGAGAAGGAAGAAAAGGTTTAGTGCCTTTTTTATTATTTACACAGAAATATAGGCAGTCCTCAATTAAAACTATCTGAATGTTCTTTTCACATCTTTGACGCCTCTGACAGATCTACTACTAGTCAGGATAAACTTTATGGGAATGGTGAAGCATCAAGACGTCTTCTTTTTTTAATTAAAGTTATTTTTGTGGCAATGCCAGAAGAGTCAGTCGTCATTAAAAATATATAAAATGCTTTGAAACCTTAAAAAATTTTCTGTAATTTAACGCAACTTTAATTTGCTAAAAAAGTCACATAAAATAAACACAGACAATGTAAAAAAGGCCTGCAAATGTCACAAAATAAAATGTTTGCAATCCTACCAAAACTACTATATTTTGCCTCCAGTATGTGGGGCTTTTTTTAAGAAGTCTTGCCAAAATAATCACAATTTCCTTACTTTGTGTCATTTCAACGAATCCTAAAAGCCCAGCTTGGTTTTAACAGATGTCATTGATACTTGGACTAAATCCTGTTCTCGGCTTCAGCCAATAACTCCACCCTTCAACAAAGCATTTGACATCAAAATTTATTCCTTAAAATTTTGTTACAGCTGTTGGAGCTGTTACATTTGTCTTAAACGCCTATTACCTGAGCAGCTTGCTCTGCTGCCAACCTGACAACTTATGTTATTGTAACTCACTATCAGGAGTGATTTGGCTTTGATGGGAACTAATCATGTTTGCACCATCATCAAGTTTACACCATTTAAACGGTCAATTTAATGCAGCTCAATAAAGCACAGCCAGCATCTCTGGTATTTGTCTCAGAGCTTCTATTTGTCTCAGTTCCTCGGTGAAATTGTATTCACTTGCAGCAGACATTGCAATAATTATGACAGTGTGTTAAATGTTTGATCCTGCCTGCTTCAGAGAGCTCAAGCCCAGCCGAATTATTTAGAGATCAGGACTCGAGTGGTACAGACAAACAGGCACATGAACACACAAACACAGACCCTCTGAGAAACTGTAAATCATCTTGAAATGTAAGGACTGAAATATTGTTGCATTTCCTACTCACTCACAATTTGTTCTCCTCGTATTTTAAAGCACTGAGGGAATATATTAGTGTGTAAATAACTGGGCACTGACACAAGGGCGTTGTCTTGGATGTATCTCTGTAGTTAATATAATTTCTAGCAGAACACTGAATGGATATCAAATGTCTCACACACATGAATGCTTATATATACAGCGTTGTTTTATGCTTTTTCCAATCACAAACACAACATTTGTAAGTTACATTAAGCCCCTGAAAGGGCTGTGATTTTGGATGAACATTTGGTTCTATTTTTATTTTATCTTTTCATTCTCCATTTCTCTATGTCCACCTACTCATGCTCGTCCATCTCCCCAGAAGCTTTTTGCTGTCAGTCAAGTGACAACCTCAGTAGGAAGCTCTGTGTGTTCATGGGCCTCCTGAGGCCCAGCACTACATTTAGAAGGGGGAAAGAAAAAAAAAAAAAAAGGAAAAATAAGAAAGCAGGGGGGGAGGAAGCTCTTCCTTTAGTATGCAATTCCACAGCCTGCAGGAAAAATTCACCCATCTCTCCTCTGAAAAGCCTTTTCCTACAAAAATTCAATCCTATTTACTCCACTCCCACACAACTTCCACACTACTTGGGTATTTGCAAAAGAGTGTAAAATAACCCCAGGAAGTGTAAGACTCACACACAGAGTCTCATTGTCAAAGGAAATAATGCCCCAAAGGTGCACCTTTATCAGGCTTGGCACCAGCCAGTCACTGCCGGCTCCTTCCCAGTACAAGTGCTCAGATGTGTCCAGCCTTTCCCTCCCTGGATTCACTGATTCTTTTGGATCTGTGAGTATTAAACATTTGCCAGTAGATTACTTGGCAAAATTTATTGCTAGCTATTTCAGAATAACAGCTTTTTATTTGATATGTGTAAGATTTCATTCCTCAGGTCATGTTTGCTTTAGATGAAGTTGCAGGCTGTAATACAAAAGGCTGTAGCGGGAGAACATCTCCATGAAGGTAATATGCATTTCTATAAACATCAAGCTGGCAGAATGATTTTGTTTCAGCTGGGATTAGCAGAAGTGTTGCTGCTGACCTCAATAAGAAAAGGATCAGGTTTATAGCTCACTTGCAAATCCACCCTGCAAAAAAGTGAGCTTTAGGCACTGTAGATTATTTACATTTCCTTTTGTTAATCGTGATCATCATCGCAAGATTTTTCTATTCATTACTGCCTTGATGCTGATTACAGGACCTGTGACAGTGTCTTTATTCAGAGTAGGCACAGTGCGTGACTTGACAATATACAGACAGACATGCATAGATTTTTTGCTTTTTCTAAGCAGCAGTGCTTAGGGAAACTAGAGAAGCGTAAGTGAAATGTAACAGGATTTTAATGACAATTGAAGGAGTATCTTTTATTACATTGGTCCTGGCAACACAACTCAAATCTCATAGTTAGTCTAAAATTTATAATATGCCATTACCAGGTCCGTGAAAAGAAATCCTATCAGCAAAGCTATTTACAAATGCAGGAGTGTTTACAATGTAGATTATGTTTCCTAAAATAAATAAACCTAAAAGGGCACTGGCAAAAGATAAAATCAGTATGGATGAAGCAGAGAAATAAATGCAGCAAAATGTCAGAACAAGTATTACTACTTTTCACTGAATGAGCAGATCAAATGTAAGCAGTGCAAGCTCCCATTCTGCAGCAGAGGTGTCGGCTTAGCTCACCACAGCTCTCACCCTCAGCAAGGCCGGGGGCAAGCAGAGACCTGCAGGTTTTTCCTGTGAAAGTGTGACCAATAAACCAGAGCAAATAACTGTGTAAGGCTGTTTGCAGTGCACAGATGCTTGGCAACCTGGAGAGGAATGTGCCTGCCCACGTTTCACTGAAAGGTTATTTAAAGCTGTGGAGGTTAACAGACACCTTAATTATTACAAACTGCTTTCGAATATCTCCCTTTTTGTACTGCCTATCCTCAGCAGCTGCGCTCCTTACTCAGGGAGTGGTGTCAGCTTCCAGAAATTAAAAATTGGCGGGATGGTGATGTCAGCCTGGCACAGGAGCAGTGCCAGTGTCAGGAGAGCTCTGGCAGGGCCAGGGCCACCAGCCAGAGGGGACATGCAGGGACAGCCCCCTCCCAAGGGCTCGGTGTGCCATTAACAACGAAACAAACGTCAGCCCAAGAGCCTGTGCCAGAGCGCGCCGGGAATCGCCCGCAGCAGCTTCACAGGAGCCTTGGCTGAATTGGAAAGGTAAAGCTGAAATTGCAAACTGCATCCAGACTTCCTTAAAAGCACCCACACATTTTTCTGCACCGGGAAAAGCAATCAGTCAGGCAGACTTGGGTTTTGTCTGTCAAGAATAGGGTTGCAGTTTAAGATTCTGCACCAGCCTGTTCTAAAGTTGAATCTTACCAGCAGCTTAGCTACTAAGCTTTAATATATAGGCAGAATTGGGCCCTTCATGTGAAAACAGAATAAATCTAAAATAATTAATATAAATTAATATAAATTAAAACAAAGTGTTTCCCAGATTTTTTTTCATACTGGAATTTTAGGTTTCCTGCCATAATTTACTGCAGGTATTATTAAAAAAATAAAGCATTACTTTAATTGCACCAGTAAAAGTTCAGTATAAACAAAGATAATTTTTGTACAAAAATATATGAATTGTCATTTTTGTAAAACTGTCAAAAGAATAGAGTGTCAGAGCACTAATTCATTTTTATTCTGTGTTCAGAGACAGCAATCTTTTCAGAGATTATTTATGCAATGATGGTACCAATCAAACTGCATCAGAGACAGGTTCCCTACAGAGCACTGAAGCTTTCTGGCACTTCTAATAGAGTGTAAATTCTAATTAACTCAGATTAAACCATCCTATCTGAGATGGTCCACCTATTATTATGAACAAAATATTGGCAACCATATAGGAGAAAACTCTGTAAAGTAAGAAAAAATACCAACTCCTCCTTCTTTTTTAATGTGTGCTGTTTTTAATAGGAGGGCAGACTCTTTGTCCTTCTTTACAATTAAATAAAAAATCGTTGCTTTTTGTTCCACAAAGTAGAAAGTTTTTTCTATGCATGCAGGCATGACTGATACATTCACAGGACAGGAGAAAGATGCATTTTGTGAGTTTACCTCTGGGAGAAGCGCTCTGCTCCAAGTTCTGGACAGACCTCCTGAAACAGCCACTAGCAGCAACACTTTTGAACCTAGATGTATGTGATTGTCCACATTAAAACTGTGATGCTAAACAAACAAAATCAGAGAGATCTGTAGGGATCCAGTACCTGTTGTGACATCGTTGCCAAGAAGTTGGAGATGTGCAGTTCCTTGTGGTAACATCTGTAAGGAAGTGTGGAAGTTGTGGTCTAGAGGCTGGCCAGACTTTAAGTAATGGTGAGCTTACTCAGGATCTGAAGCATTCCTGTGTTTCTCTGTCCTGATTTCACGTTATGTGTAGATACAAAAGAATGGTTGTTTATTAGCTAAGAAACCACTTGTCCTATTTTATGGAGCCACTAACTGGAAGAAGTGAGTATATGTATATGTGTGTGCTCTAGTTCACTATTTGCACTGATTTTGTAGCAGAATACTGCAAATTCTGGATTAACTTCATGTAAGCAAAATGGTAGGCATAGAGATTAAAAACTGCAAGGACAATGGGGGCAAAAAACAAAACGATATCCTTTGTTTTTATATTAGAAAAGTGGCAGCCATTATTTTCCTCAGTGCTGTCACTGATATTGGAAGAGTTCAGAGAATAAGGTAGTTTGTTGTGCTGGGCAATGCTGCCAGAGTATTTCCTTGTTCTCTTTTTATTTATACCCATCTGCTGGGTCTTGTCCTGCACTGAGATATTCTTGTACAGCTTTTAGCACAACCAGACCTCATATCCACTCTCAAGAGCAGAACATCACTGTTGCATTAGAACAAAAGGTGTTCACAGGTCTTATACCTGCATTGCACCTTTCATAGACATCAACCTCATTTTAAGTATTTTTAAATGTCTGACATGTAAATCAGTTCCTCCTATTTCCTACACCAAAGGCACCACAAACTATTTTTCTCCAGCTGCAAACACTCTTTGTGTGTCGCATTTCCCTGCGAGTTTTCCTTCAGCAGTAACTATCTCATTCCCTTAATGAAAGTCAGACCCAAACCCTGAGCATATTTTCTTGTAAGCAGATCAGTAACAACAATAAAGAGAAGGGACACATCTCCCTGAATTCTACTTTAAGGCTAGATTTCCATTAGAAATTACTCATTGGTGTTTTACTGAGACTGTCAATTGTAAGACTTTCCTGACATGTATGCAGTTAATATTTCCAGTGATATTTTTTTTTTCCAATGAAATCACCTTGCAGTATTCTGAGGTAAATAGCAAAAATATTAAGTTTGGAGAGAAATGTGCAACCACTACAGCTTTTACAGGCACAAAAATGCCACCCCTTCAGCTACCTCCGTGCCCACTCACCATTACTAATCCTTATTCACACAACCACACTGGCCACAGTTTCCAATGCAGACCAAAATTAGTAGTGGAAAACTTGCTTGCCTTGCTTGAACAATGGGTTCAATTCTAAGAGAGAGTGTGACTAACTGTTTGCCTTGACCCATTGTGATCCCTTGTCCCCCATTTCCAGGGCTTGCACAGGATCAGGAAAGCAGCAAACAGTCATTTGCAGTTGAAAACTAAAGGAAAGGATTCTTGGTCATTTTTTTGTCCTCTCCCTTCTGCACAAAAGGAACACCCACAGCAAAATTTATGGGGTTTCTTCCCTTGATTACTATCTGAAACTTTAATCAAAATATATATTTGTGAGAAATCAAGTAAAAGAAAATATAGATTTGTTTGAGTTTCACACACATCCACACCCCATTCCAAAATATCCAAAAATGCCAGCAAGATACTCAAACAAAGAGCTGTAAAAGTAAAACAGATTCCCAGTGGTGACATCTGTTAGTATAAGGATTATTTAAACATCTCTCGAGTTTTTCAAAGAAATGCCAGGATGGCTTCCTACCAAAAGGCAACTCAGTCTAATATCCTCCTTAGCTAATCTACATACAAACCATGTCTCTATATTTGTTGGCACTAGAAAACCCACATGCTTGTCTTGACATGGAAATAAAAGCAATTCAAAGGGAATCTGAAAGTGTGTATATAGGGGAATCAGCTTAAACTGACCTTGGGATTAGAGAATTATCTTTTTGTGAAGCTGAGCACAATTGTCAATGCATGGTTTGGTAAGAAACACATTTCTTCTGAAAGCAACTTTATCATCTAGTGCAAGACAGTTTCAATTTAAGGGTACAGCAGCATGATAAGGTGGTCTGTAAAGAAATATTTTCAGTCTATTTTTGATACAATTTTTTACCAATGAACGCAAACAGGCATGCAAATGTGCCAAACCTGAATAAACACGCTGCCAAGCACATGGATGGAAAGAAAAACCAAAAGGACCCAGTAGAAACTGTGCTGTGAACAGAACCAGAGGGCCATAAAGCTACTCCAGAGCTGCCCCAGACATGGCATTCTCCGTTCTCCTCAAACTTCTCAGGTGGCAGATGCAAACCTACATGTAGAACCTCATGGAGAGAGCTCTGAGCAAGCTGGGGCACCACTCCCTCTGTGTCAGTGTCAGAAGTCCCAGGGCAGTGGAATTGCACCAGGAGTGACGCGAAGTGTGACGCCAGCAGCTCCACACCCCACCTGGAAATACCTGATGGCTTCATCACACTGGGATGCTCCTGGAGCTCATAAACTGATGAATAAAATTTACCTGAGGATTGCAACAATATTTATAGCATTGAGAATGAATACCTTGGAACTTGAAGTTTCCAAAGCTCAGGCATAGAAACTTAATTTGGGAGACATTTACCAACGTACCAATGAAATCAAATATAAGAAGACAGCATTTAGCCTGTTTCCAATGCATGGCGTTTGTGCTAATGATTTTTTTCTCCTTTAATTAAAATTCCCTTTAAAGTGTTCTCTAAATAAAACACTGCTTAAAATGCATCTGCTTCAGAGTCTATCACTCACACTAAGCTTTCAGAAAAAAAATTGTTGCAACTTAAAAGGCACTATAGGATATTTAGACTAGTTATCTCACAACATGTTCTCTGGCTGCTCTGTTATTTGAGCTCTAAATGTTAAACACGTGAAAGCAACATAAAAGGATCTTCCCTTTAAAGCACATTTTCCAAATTCTCTCTATCTGTTATTTAGAACCCCATAAAGATCTGTGTGTGTCTACCCATCTGCAACCACATTTATTTTTGCATGTTTTTGAGTGCATATCTCTCAGTGTCATAAGGTCTTCATAAATAAATCAACCTACTTAGATCTGCATGCTTTGAATAACAAGTCAGCCACCAGCAGATGGATACATTTTTAATTAGGTAAGCAGTCAATGCCTGTTGGTTTGAAAACTCTCTTGTTTCTCTTAAAAAGACGGAAACTAACCAAATTAAATCCAAAATTGCAGTGGGACAGCAGAGTGGTTTTAATCTGCATGTAGCTGCAAATCGGCTTAGGTCCCAGCCTGTGAGACAGCTTGAACAAATGCAATATTTTATATCAAGCAAACCTCAAAGTGAAATATTTAAGGATCTTGCAAGAATACGTTGTAAACAGTATGTATTTTTCAATACCACATGTGGTTACTTATGCAATCTTCTCACTTGAGCAAGACTCTGATCTTAATTCATTTACTGTGTTGCCTTTGCAATCTCTCAAGCAAAATATTTTTAAGCAGCAACTTTTAATTTAAATAATCAGACATACTTTCCCAAATAACATGGAAGAAACTCAGAATTAACAACATCTTGTACTGCTTAAATAATCCATGAAAAGAAACTTCATCAGTTCCAGTTAACTTCTTCCCACAAAAAAAAAGTTTTCATTTTTGGACTGGGAACAAAATTTAGTATGACAGATACACATCTTACTCGCACCAAACTTTCCACACTCCTCTGAACTTCTCCAGCTCCTGAAAGTCCAGGTAAATGCCCCAGAGAGCTCCAGGACAGGGGTGAGTGCTGGCCCATGGCAGAGGGTCCCAAAGGAGACCTCCATGTACCAAGGACTTCCAGGGCGCCCTCCTGCCTGCAGGCAGTGGGTCTGCCCAGAGCCACCTCACCTATCCCTGAAGCGCTCTCCCCATTGGCTCCCATTGCCCAAAACAAGGCCTTTTGTGTCCCTTTAGCTCTTTCTCCCGTAGGAGTTTGGAAGTTCTCCTGTAGTTTCCCAAGCATCTTCTGCCACTCTTCTGAGCTAGTGAAATGAATTAAAGGAAACAACAATTCTGAGCCCTGGAAGGCAGCAGAGCTGGGAACAGTCTGTGGCTCCGTGGGGTGTGAGGAGACAGCGTGGCACCTCTGCCTGCCTGGACAGCACTGGCACTCCCACTTCTCCTCTCCAGACAGAGCAATGACCAGGAGACAATGTTATCCCACACAGAATTACTGTCTCACTGTGACAAGGTAGTGCAGACAATTGTCCTTGGAAGAAAAAGGCTGCTCTGGTGTGGTATATTCTGGGTCCCCCATGGCAAGAAGGAAAGATGAATCTTACTCCATGTTCTTAGAAGGCTAATTTATTATTTTATGATATTATATGGTATTAAAGAATACTATACTAAACTACACTAAAGAATAGAGAAAGGATACAGACAGCAGGCTAAAAGATAATACTCAACAACTCGTGACTCTCTCTTCAGAGTCTGACACAGCTTGGCCATAATTGGCCAATATGAAGAATAATTCACACATTGGATAAACAATCTCCAACCACATTCCAAAGCGGCAAAACACAGGAGAAGCAAATGAGATAATACTGTTTTCCTTTTTCTCTGAGGCTTCTCAGCTTCCCAGGAGAGAAATCCCGGGCAAAGAGGATTTTTCAGAAAATATGATGGTGACACTGGCAGTAGAAGAGCCAGGGCTCCCCATGGACACACAACTGTCTCCTGCTTGGCTAAAACCAGCCTGCACCACAATTGCTGTGCACACTGACCCCAGGTTGCAGCTGCTCTGTACCCGACACCCAAAACTGTCTAAAGAATTTCAGGGGCCAACACGAGGGTCTGATGTTGGCATTGAGGTGACAAAAGAAATTATTTTTGATCCTCATTCAGTTTTATGCTTACAAAAAGGAATAAAATTCACAGAGTAGAGAAAATCTCCAGACATAAAATCTGATACTTAAACAAAACAGATTAAAAGTAAATGGGCTAGATTTAATCTTTGATGTCACTTCCTTGGATTTCATGATACAGCACCTGAGGTGAATTTTTTCCATTTTACTGCAGCACACTCTTTTTCCTACGTAAGCTTATGGTAAAATAATAACCAAGTTTCCCATATGTTAAATAGTAAAACTTAGTTCTGTCATTTCTTTCTATACCTTTACAGTTCTCTTCAGTTGACTAAATGGAAAATACTGTATCTCTGGAGCAGGCTGGAAAAGAAATAAAGGTCTGACTCTCATCCTAGTTTTATGGGGATTGTGCTGATGTAATTGTACTGATTTCTAGGAAATTACTTCAGATTTGTGCCATTACTTAGATCAGAATCTAGATGTCAGTGCACCCTGAAAATACCCAGCTCTGTGACAAGGTTCTGGATTACTCTGAGTTTTACATCCTGAAGTCTAATTGCACTGTGTAAAATAACGTTTGTTAAAGATCAGATATGGAATGTAAAGATGGCAATTATTTGAAACTTTAGGATGTAATATTTGTCCAGTGATCTACATGGGCCATTATGCTAAAAAACTGCAGTAGTACAGGAAATAAAATTTCTCTTATATGTGGCATGATTTTATATTCTTAGTCGAAATGAAAATACTGCAAGATGGAGAATATTAGTAGGGCACTCTGAGGCCAACTTGTGTTGTTTAGAAAATCTTTTTAGCTGACAGTTCCTGTCCTGTGCTACAATTTTCCTTGTGCCTAGTCTGAGATATGTGTTGTAGCTCACAACTGAGAGGAAGGAAAATGCTTTAATTTAAGAGCTGCTGCTGATGAGAACTCACTATATTTATTTGAAAAAGCAGAAAATTACAATGGGCTGTGCAGAGCCCTACTGTCCCCATGTACAGCCACAGTGCTGAACAACTCAAGCACAGGTCTTGGAGCTCTGTAGGCTGGAAGGCAGGTGAAGGAAAAGAGCAATTGGTGAGCTGGGGTGCTGAGGGCTGACAAAAACGGGGTGAAAACACCCTTGCTGTATTTCAGCTCTACATTAGCAAATTAAAGATCAATGTGACAAAGGGAAGGATAATTTGAGTCCTATGCACTCAAGTATTTCTGTACTGGGACCTGGAGCCTTGTGCTCAGACTGCCCTGTAGACCATCCAAATAGCATCACCCTAACTCAGAGGAATAGACCGCATCAGACAACTACCACAGTCTGTTTTACCACTTTGGACAGTTTCTTGGAAGGAGCTAGGCAGCCAAAAATTCATGAGTTTTTTTATGGGCAACAGTAGAAAGATGGAGCCTTTCTATTGAAATAAAGGAATTTATGATTTACATTGATCTGATGATCAATATCAGAATAAATTAAAGAAGGATTATGCTTGTCCCATTTAACAGGACTTCCAGACCAGTGTTTTAAACAATAAGAGTTGGTGTAAATTTCAAACCAATATTTTTTGTGCTTATCCTTCAATCCTGTCCTGACCTCCCCCCCCAGTCTCTTAAGTAAAAGTGTATAAAAGCCTAAAGAATGCAATACTATTGCTCAATTTTGTCTGCCTTTCATTAACATTTATACGAGTTTATGCCATGCCTTTTGCTGTTTTCCAGCTGATAAATGTTTTTTTAATATATGTGCACAGATCATTTTGCTTATAATCAAGGAAGAGAAATTAAGTTTAACATCTGAGAGCTTTAGGCAAAAAATGTCAAGCGTGGCCCAGATGACCACATGAGAGCTACAGCCTCTCTTTGTGCCCCAGACTGGCTGGTATTGTTTCGATGCTGCTGCACTGGAGCAACAGAACTAACGTAATTATGAGATCAAGCCACATCTGGCGGCTTTGGCACCCGGCTCACAATCGATTGCTGGCTCGGGTCAGGGCGTGAGCGCGCCCCAAGTGCACGTTAGGGTGCGCAAGCATAAAGCTGCATTAGCCAGCCAGGGGCAGCCCAGCATTCCTGGGTGTCATCGCCCCGCAAAATGGATGGGCCGCAAAAGAGCAGTGGCACAACACATAAAAGTGATGATGCCACAGAGACTGATGCGCTGCGGGCGGTGCTTGACATCTCCTGGCTCTGGGCTCTTGTGTGTTGTGATTTATGTCACCCTAATGATTGATTACTTTCAAATCAGTCCCATTCTACCATATCTCTGAGAATTTCCCTCTTCTTCAAACATCTTTTTGTTCCACCAGCCCTAGGCTGCAGATGGCATCAACCCACGCATCTCCATTGTTTGAAGCCCACAAGAACTCCACCATTCTTTGGGGGAATGCTCATAGCCAAGTAGCTAGCATCCAATTAAGTCCTGAAACTGTGACTGGGGGCACTTTAACCTTTTTATTTCCTTTCTCTCTTAGGAATTTCATTTTCCATGACAGCTGCAACTCAACAATACCTAAAAAAGTCATCAAGAACGAAAATCAGAAGGAGACGCATTTTTAAGGTTATGGAAAATAGCTTGAAGTGTTGGCTACAGCTGCATCTGTCACACCTCCATAAAGGTTCTTCTGATCATGTTTCACAAAGTGAATTATCATCTCTGGCATGCAGCATTACAGCAGACTCTGTGTAAAGACAACAGGCTAAAGCTTCTGCATGCTGGGAAGCCAAAAATGCCTCTGGGATGCTTATGCAAATCATTAGTTTTCTATGATATCTCAACCATTCTGTGTGACACACAAAATATCAATGACTCAATATTCATATGACAGAAAAACACAAGAATCCAGTGTATCAAGAAAACATTGAATTTTAAAAAATCTTTTTGATTTTGGCAAATCTAATAGGGCACAGCGTCCGGGGAAATAGTATAGTAGATTGTAAATACCTCAACTTCTTCAAATCACAGCAAGCAACTGCAACAGACTTCATTAGTTTGTATTTTCTCCTTCATTAGAAAGCAACACCACCAAAAAGAAAATATTTGCAACTACTTCAGCCATGGACAAGAAGACAGCAGAAGAACTCCAAGCCCACAGAAGGCTTTTTCTGTCACTATGTACATGCAGTACTGCTGCACAGTGCTCTCTGGAGCAATGTGTACTCTCTTGAACTTCTGGAAGCCCTGGCACATAGAAAGGGATATACCACAACTCCCAAAAAATCCTTCCAGCTTAAAGTTCCTCAAATAGCAGAAAACACCATTAGTCAGATGCAATACCAAGAAGTAGCAGAAAGAGCTTTGCTTCTTGTCCCTCAAAGCCCAGACTAATTTGGGGTTTAGGTAGGATGCAACACAGCCTACAACACACTTCATTTATCAACAATATCTGTAGAGGGATCAGTTCCTGTATACACCTGGTCAGGATTCAAACCACAGGGTACACTGAGGCCCATCAGTTTCAGAAGGAATTGGGCTCCTGTCTGACTGTCACTGTATGTACAATGCAGGATTTCTTACCTTCTGTCAAAAGCCAGTGAAAACTTTCAGCTGGACTGGGGAGCTCTGGTCATACCAGACAAAATACTCAAAGGATTCACATTGTGCCAAAAAGGGGGGAGAAATACCAGAGAAATAGGGTAAGAGCAATAGATCGTCTTGTTCTGGCCAAAGTCATGACTGATTGCACTTTTTCTTAAAAACAAAATGATTTTAAACTATGGCATTTAATAGTTCCATGGACACAGTTAATTTCTCATCCAGTGCTGCTCATCTCTTGCTTTGTTTAATTTTTGCAAAGGTAACAAGGGATGCAAGAGAGCTGTCAATGGCTCCAAGCCTGGATGTGTCCTCGGAGTGAAGATCAGAAGCACTGATCTGTGTTTTCCTTTTTTCTTTTTTTTTTAATAAGTATCTGAGGAGTTCCTGTGAAAGCATTTAATGTAACTGGGTCACAAAGAATGAAAGCTGTCCTTGGGCAGCCTTTGAACAGGCACAAATATGTTTTCCTCTTTATTTCTTTTTCAGCACCGTAGAAAACATAAGCCCCTTTCCATAAGCTTCATTTCATTCCTAACAGGCTCTGCAACTCCTGAGAACCCATGAACAGTGCTGAATGTAATTCAAATAGTCTTCAATACGCTCACTCAGGTCTGAGTCCCGTTTAAACTAAGGCTTGCATTGCCTTAACACCCACTGTAAAACTGTTTTCAGTGCTGGAACTGGAAGGGAGGGTTTGATTTTCGGGAGGGGGCAGATCAGGATATTTTGACACTGCCAGTTCAGACAGGAGGTCCCGTGCAGCAGGGACAGCCCTGCCACTTGCAAGGGCCTGACCTGTGTTGATCCTCTACTGGAACCCAGCTCTCATCGGTTTCATTTACCTAAATGCTGTGGATGTGTAGAACGTTTTAAATGCAAGAAAAGACAGTGAATATGTTCTTGAAAGAGGGCAGATGAACCCATGTGCCCTGACAATGGTGAGTGATCCCTGTCCTGGTTCCTTTTGTAAGGGTGGGACAAGCCCACACTGTCCCAAAACTTTTACTTTTTACTGCTTTGGGACACAGTAATCTTAATCTTACAATTTAGATTTGTTCAACACAACCTAGATGTAATGAGTAAAAAAAATAAATAAAAAGGGATACATATTTAGAGATTTGAGAGAGTATCTATGGCTTTCTTTTGCCATACTGCTTTAAGCTGCCTTGTGATCCCCTGATGAGCGCCCACAGTCCATGAGCTACAGCAGCTCTCAGGTAAGAATAAATTACTTGAACTGACTGAATACTTGCATAGCAGGGTAAGGTGATGGGAAGGAGATCTTCTCTTCTGTCTATATGGGCCCAGAAAATAGGTTAGCTCAGTCAAAAAAAAAAAAAAGAACACTGAAATAAACTATTTGGTCATTGGACAAGATGGTGTTTGTCCAAAGTTCAGTTTACTTCATTGCTAAGCACTAAATTGTGTTTTGAGAGATGACTCTGCATCAATCGGTTAAGCATCAGACTTTCAAAGGTTGTGTAAAAGGTGGAGACTGCCATGCACCCATCTCTCTGCTGCACAAACTATGTGCTTTTCTCAGTACTGTTTCAGTAAAAATCAGGATGGCTTTTATGCAGCCAAGCACTTAAGCTTAAGTATTGAGTATAAAAGCACCTCTCTTGACTTCCTCAAGATTATTTGTGTGCCTGCCTCTGGCATTTAAGCACTAAGTTGAGCCAAAATCCATAGTATTGTCTAAAGAAAATAACTAAATATACTGGACTAAAACACTTACAAATTTTGTGAGCACCATTGCTGTGGGAAGTCCATTTTGTAGAATAGATAAGATTTATAGAATGAAACAGGACAGAGATTTCTATTGCTCTATCACCTGAATCCCAATGAAGAGCCTGAGGAGTTACAAATGGAGAGCCGCAGCCTGAGACTGGCAGGGACTTGTGGAGGGAGTTTTATCCAACCCCATTCTCAAGGAGAATCACCTACCACAGGCTTCCCACAACCATGGGCATACTTGTTATTTTGAAACATGAGAATGCTAGAAACACCTCCGAGGGAAAAAAAAAAATTAGATTTCATATTATGAGTAAGTTTACAGATTCCTGAGAGAACTGAAGTCAAAGCAAAGACTTGCAGGAGAACAGAAACAGTTATGAACATCACAAAATAAACTCTCCTCACTCTCCAATCTGACAGTAACTGATGATCTTAAGATAATACATCATACATCATTTTGGCCTAAAGACAGAAAGAGCTCTTTTTGTGAAGTAACATCCTCTGCAAAAGGACATAACATTCTCTCAATTCAATCTCTACGCCTCTGTTTCATAAAGAACTTGGGGATACAACTGAAGGCAGAATTGGGTCTATTCTTCCAAAGAAAATAGGAGAAGCTGTACATTTTTTGCTAAAAAAAACCTAATTTTTTGCCTGATGAAAACAATACAGTTTTACATTTATTGTTTTTGTCATGGGAGGAGGAGATGTGCCTTGTGCAGAAATGACCCTTTGAAGGCATCAGCTGGCACAGCACCACACCATGGCTGCTGATGGGGATTTTGGAATGGAGACAGGAATTCCATTGCCATGGCAAAGCAGGATCTCCATCCCAGGCTGTACACCTCACAGATCCATGTGAGATCTGACACAGACCATGGTTCTACTTCCACTGTTTGTCTCAAAGTCACAGGCAGCAGAGCACATGGACAGCAGTGGGCTCTTCCTAAAAACAGAGCAGTCAGAAATGCTCATTTCTAGAGGCTGCACATGCTTTCCAGGTTCCCTACAGGAGGTATTTCTGTGCAAAGAGGGACTAGGCTGCTGCTGAAATCATCTACATGCTAAACACAGTTCTAATAAAGTTTCTGTGAAAATAAGCCTTGACAGTAGGCTCGGCATACAGGATTTCCTTTTTGACCTCTCTCCCTGGTGAAAATAAGCCTGATATGTAGACCTGTGTCTGAATTTCTGTTTCATGTCAACTGAGAGAGAGGGGTAAAAATTAAACCAAACCAAAATTCACTCCTAAAACTTTCTGAGTCTCCATGCTCTCATCAGGTTTGAGATATTCATGGCAAAGGCACGTCTTATCTGAAAATACAGGAAGGACTGATCAGTGTCCAGATCTGCATTATCAGAAAAAGAAAGATTTATTTTTTCTTTTCTATTTTTAGTGGCATTTATTTAGTAACTCCACTAAAAATCAAACAATGCTCTTGTATCTATGACCAGCACATAGCTCATAAAGAAGAATCAGCAGTTTGCAATTTCAGCTCAGTCACTGTAACTTTCCTTACACCCTCTTCTAGACTTCTCTTATTTATTTATTGCATTTCTAAGGATTTTCTGTTAGGGCCTGTGGACACGTATCCATAACAGCCATAAAAATCAAAAATACAATCACAATCCCTGACCAAACAGGGTTAGTGAAAAGAAATGATTTATGGTCTGCACAATTCCTCTATGTGTTAAGCTTAACTGAAGCAATTGTTTTTCTTCCAACTGCACTCGTAACACAATCACTACATTTGCCCTTGAAAATGTCTGCCCAAGAATAACACACCTCCCAGGGTTAAAGAGTTGGGATTTGGTTGGTGGTTTTTTTTGCCCCAGATCAGAATCTTTTAACATAAAAGGTTCAGAGATTTCTTTTGAGCTACTTCGATGGCTGCAGCCCTGCACAGGGTCAGGCAGCAATGAGCAACCCTGCTGTAATGGTGGGTTTCTGCTATTCCCCCTCCAGTGCAGAATAAATGTCCTTTTGTCACTCTGTGGAGCACTCAATTTCCCACAGAATGGTTTATTTCTGCAGAATTCTCCAGGCACAAACCATTCTGTTCTGGTGAGCTCTGCACGTCTTATTCATGGTAATTACGTTCACATCTTTGATCTCCGATGAGATCTCTTGTGCATATTTTGTTCTATTTATGTCTTTGATCTTGTTACTTGTTTTTCCCCCTTTTTCTTCCAGTTGCCTGTCTTTCCATTTGAAAGATATTCATCCTACATCACTTTAAAGACAAAAGGTGAAGCAGTGCTGTGTGTATCCTAAGTAACCTTGCAGAATATACAGGAGCACTGAGCAATGTTGTGAGCAGTATCACATCAGGATTTTGTCTCCCAGTTTAAATGAGCAGTATCACATCATGCTGCTGACACCAAGAGTGTATCTAGGCAGCTGAAAACAAGATGTGGTACAGAGAAAAGTATATTTAAAAAAAAAAAAAGAAAAGCTAGTTATTGTGATGACCACAGTGACAGCAGATTAGCCTGGCAGAGAAGAGCCACGCGGGAGTCAGGAGTGTGCAGGACCAAATCTGCTCTCCATGGCAACAGCAAGTGACAGGGGACAGCCTGGCAGGGGACAGCGTGGCAGGAGCCCCAGGAGGAGCAGGGACACACAGCCCCACTGCCCTGGCCAGGCCCTGCAGCTGTGGAAACCCAAAGTACCTCTGCAGCAGACTTGACTCACAACAGCCGTTTACAAATAAATCAAAGGAAGCAATAAATACTCATATCTTTTCAGGTGCTTGTACTGTTAATACTAAAATAGTGAAAGCACAGTTGTCCTGCTAGCATCCTGCACAGTGGTGGCTCTGGTGCTGAGCAAGGAGCTCCTCGGTGGGCACACAAGCATGTGACAGCTCTAGCACTTAAAGTCAACAGAATCTGGACTTTTGGTTGAGAGTAAAAATGCAATACTGTTGCACTAAAGCTGGTTCTTCACTAATTATCAAAGCAGAGCAGAGGAGTAACATTTCCAGGGCTCTGAATTACCATAGTAAGATGACCTGAATTTACTGCAGCATTTCATGGGGATTAAGCTGAAAGAGTAGCTGAATCTCCAGCTATGAAAGAAAATGCATGGATAGGTCAGAGCTACTTAAAACAACCGTCTCAACCCCCAAATTCAGCCCAAACTTACAACCAACTCTTTAGTGTGAAACAGTTGCATTTATCATTCCCTCCACTGTGCTGGCTTGGCTGGAACAGCAGAGACCTGACAGCAGATCTGTGTTGTGACACAGCCATGGAAGAATCCTCTGCTCCTCTCCTTTATCTCCTCACAGACAACATTTCATATCAGTAATAAATACAGAGTCATCACAGAAGGCTGCTGGGCTGGTTAACGGTGAATGACAGTTTTTATCTGAGAATTTATATAGATTAATCAACACCTTCAAGCTAGAATCTCTCAAGATATGGGAAGCATGTAGGTTGGGGGTAGAAGGCTTCATTGGGCAAGTTGTTTATAAATGCTTATGCTTATCTGTCAGACCTCAGTGGAATTCTCAAGCAGCCAGTATGATCCTCCTATGTTGTAGCACTGAAGTAAATCCCTGTTTTCCTTCCTATGAAACACATGGAAGCTGTGCTAAAGCTCCCATGTTATGGTAACATAGAGCTACCAGTGCCAGAGTCACTGCCTGCAATGTGTGTGGAACTAATTTCTCTGAGATCTCAATTACCTCTCCACTCATCCTGTTGTGAAAGTGGAGCTGTTATCTCAGCAGGGACTATTAGTGTCACATTGCTTACTTTGCACAGGTTCCTCTCCACATGACTAATCCTTCACCCATGGATATAAAGGTGCAGGGATTGGTTGCTAAAAGCTGTGTGAAAATAGCAGACAGAAGTTATAACTCCCAGGTCATCTCTAATCCAATGGATTAGGTGTCACAGAAAGTATGAGCAAAATATGTTCTTCAGTTTTGTAAACTATGTGTAAACATTAATTAAACAAGACGGTGAATAATTTTTTCATTAGGATAGAGCTAAAAGGACACAATATTATTAGGATATTACTATTTTGAGAAAGAGAAGACAGAACCTTCAAATTATGTAGTCTCCATTTGCCTTAATTCCAACAAGACAGAGCAAGTGTTTGTTTGGAATCTCCTCAGAAGCTATGCTCATATTTTCTCCTGCCTTCCAAAAACATAGCAGAAATCTCACCTCCTTATTGTGGATGAGCATTTCCCCAAGCGACTCTCATTTTCAAGCAGAACCAGTAAATACTCTGCAACCAAAACCTCTCTGCTGGCAGGATCCCTCGCCCTGCAACTGAAGTGCCTTCTCAACCTGAGCCACAAATTGTGCAGCAATTATGGCACTCACTGTCTTTGATGATGTGCAGACATCCCAGCCTCATGCAACCCAACAGTACTCCATGGGAAAGTCCTTTCTGTGTAAATTTAAGTTAAATTGAAAGAAACCTTCATGAGTGTAAATCCCATTTTAAAAATAATTCTATGGCATGGGAGCCTGGAAATCCCCATTTGAGCTGAAATTAAAAAGCAAACAGAACCAGGTCATCTTAAATCCTCCCATACATGTTCTTCCATGATCCCTGTAATATGGGTTACACTGCTGCATTTCAGAAACTTTCCTTTTCTCATCCATTGCTTGGTCAGACTGGTTTCCCTAAACCCAAACATCTTGTGCCGTTTAATCACTGAATTGTTAAAAATAAATTGTGTGTCCAGCTGTGGGGGCAGCACCCACTGCAGCCACGCCTGGGCATTGCCACTGGAATTCCCAGCACGGGGACAGGGGATGGGGGTGGCTTGGCAGGGGACAGAGATCAGAGTGTGGCAGCAGAGATAAATGTGGCCAGCAGCATGGAAAACTCCCAGGAAGCCTCTTGACTTCATAGCATTTCTGCTGTCTGGGGAAATTGCATAAAGCACATTTTAATTTCAATTTTTATTGTTACTTTTTTTTGATATGTGAAGAACAATGCACTATTCCAGTTGAAAGGATTTTAATTTTAACCATTTTCTGCCTGTGTTCAAGGAATATATAAATACTCTTACATTAAAATATATATTCCTGCTTAATATAGATGAAGCAATATTTTATATTCATATATACATTCTATATTTACCTATAAAACAAAAGCTAAGACACAGCCAGAACTACCAATGTTTTGACATATTTTCAAACTTTTGCCACAATAGAATATTACCAAGAAACTGAACTCTCATTCAAATGGGAGTTAAAATTCAAGTCAAGCAGATATTTTTTTTTTTCATTCCCAGGAAAAATTGTGGTCATTTTAGATAAGACCTAAACGTTCAGTCCTCCCAACACCAAATTTTGTGATTTTTTTGTTCCCCTCTTTTGCAGAGATATTCAGTCAAAACATTTTGGCTGCAAGGAAAGGGGTTAACAACAGTTAATACCTTTCAACTGCAAAGATTTCCATCATGATCGTTTCTTGACTATGTGAATTTCATGTCTTAGAAAAGTATCTTAATTTCAGATTGAATACAATGGTTCAGCACTATAATTACACACCCCCCCCTTTTCCTTCTCTTATGGAAATAAAATTCATAATTCTTCCTGTCATTTTTACATATTATACTCATGTCACCGGGAGTTTTAAAGTTTCTTTTTTTAAGGTAGTTACTGGTGGTATAATAAAAGAGAGAAAATTAATTTCCTGCAGTTTGAATCAAAGTGCCCCTGTGTCTCAAGATGCGATGTTATAGTAAAACTGTAAAGTTAATGGAATATTAAAATCTGTCAGTTGAGCTTCACAGGGAAAAACAGTTCATCATCTGAAGATTGAGAGTGTGATAGTGAAAGGGGCTACGTATTTAACCAATTAACTGCTCAAAATTAAAATGAGAGAGGACCTGTCCTTTCTGTTTACAGAAACAAGAGCTGTATTGCAACAATTAAAAGCTCCTTCTCATTTTCAGGTAAATAATAATTACCAATTCTTTTTAAATATCATATGACAATAACAGTGCTCCAAACACAAACAGTTTTTCCGTGCCTTTGCTGGAGTGATTAAAATGTTGAAGGCATCCCAGCAAGTCCCTGAGCTCCTTGACAGCTGTCATTGCTATTGAACACAACTATAACAGCCAGAGAGAGCTTTATTGGTAAACTGCTCTGCTTTGCCACAAAGGCAATCTCCCAGGCATCTGCTGCCATATTTCAGAGCTTTTTTCCTTCCCTCTCAGATGGAGCCAGTGACTCGGTGCCATGTGCAATCTCTCCCTCTTTATCAATACCATTTGGTGAGGCTTGTGCCACCAGAGCTCAGGAGGTTTTGTTTCCAGGAAAATGAGCAAGGAAAATACATTTTTGCCGAGTATAATGGCCTCTTTCTGGGCTAGTCATGTGCAACAATGGAGCCGAGGGCTTTTCAATAGGGAGTGGTGTGACTTCAGTGTTTAAATATAAATGCACAGAGTTTTTATGAGAAGTGCTGTACCCTTCCAATTTACATCTCTTTTTTATGGTAGGCAGGAGAGAAAGCTTCACCACAATGAGCTGCAGGCTCAATAAAGGCAGGTCACACAGCCCCACGTCTGGCTGAGCGCCGCGCACAGCCCCAGCCCGGCACTGCCAGAGCCCCCTGCCAAAGGCAGCCCCTCTTCCCTGGCTCCCCGAGCTATCCTGCCCCTCTAATCCCTGCACCCCAAAGCTTCCATCCCCACAACACCCTCAGGCAGTGCAAAGCACATTTGCTCTACTTTCTGTATGTTACAGACAGCAAACCAAGGCACAGTGAAATCAGGGGACCTGCTCGAGGTCCCCTATGACACAGCTGGAGCTGAACCTCAGCTTCTCAAATCTCTTCTCTAACTGGGGGGCTGTTCCTGGCCTCTCTGATGGCCTTTCCCAGTGTGTCACCTGCCCCCTGGGCTGACCAGACATCACAAGTCCCCCAGGGGTAGGTAAAGCTGTCCTACACCTGGTCTCCAGCTCAGGCACCCTCTGCAGAGCCCCACATCCCCCAGGCCCCTCAGCAGCACATCACCTCCCTAGGTTCTTCCAGCCCCTAGCCCAGTTACATTTAACACCTCTTCCTCCCTCCCTTCCCCACCCCTCTACATTTGGATAGCCATGATGCTGCAGGAAGGGACCTGCAGAAGGTAAATTCAGGTATCAGGAAAGGCACAGCATCCCAGGGAGCAGAGGGAGGGAGGCTGGGGCAAGAGCTGGGATTAAGCTGCACAGAATATTTCAGCCAGGAAAGAAGTGATAGAGCCAAGAGGTGTCAAAAACTTGTGGATATTTGTGGCGTGTACTCCTGGAATGATGACCAGATTGGTAGGGTACAGGTTTTATCTGCTGCTTTAATACTTTTTGGCTTCCCCCCTTAGTGGAAAATGGGAAATCAGGAAAGAATAATGTTAATCACAAAGACAAGGACTACTGCAAGTCTAAAATATGTATATATCTCTGGGTGCTGAAAGCAGTTAAAATAAATCTGTATTTATACAGTTCCAATAACCCAAAAAGAAATCTTAAGAACAGCATGATTCAACAGACATAAAAGGAATTTTTTTTCTCTCAGTTCAGATTTTGCAATTCTTCAAATTAAAGCAGTAAGCAATTCTCTCTTATGAAGGAATCCCTGTCTGAACAACACTTTTAAGTTAGAGAATTATGACATCTTTCCTATGTTCTGCACCTTTAAATCTGTCAGACTACTATCCATTTTAGACTATTGTGTTCATTCATGTGTGCAGACACATACATTGTGTCATGGAGACTGCAGGATATTCTTTTCTGTTTGGTGTTTTTAAAAATAAAAATTATTCAGACTGCAATGATCTATTTACTGTTCATCGAAATATATAAAGCTTTATCCAGCACTGAAATGCATTTGTGATTGAGGTGCAGCGTGAGAGCTGCTCAGCAGCACAATGGAACACCAGAACTAGAGCTGGTTAGAAAATGGGTTTGATGTCCTTCAAAACAGTCCAAGATTTCTTCTTCTTTGTTGTTGCTGTTTTAGTCAGGGAAAAAAAGCTGTATTTCTAAATGTTTCCACATGATCCAGTTTTACAGGAGGGAAATTATTATTTGTTTGACATATCAAATGTCTTCACTTTTACGTAAAACTCGTATTTTAAATAAAAAGAATTTTATAGCTATATATTTGCACTTCAGAAATGACAAAATCTGGTTCTCACCAAGTTCCTGCTGCCCTTTGCTTTGTCCAGTCCCCATTTTGTGAAGAAGGGCCATTTTGTCAAAGTACTGTTTTCTACATAGGATCTGTTTTTTTCAAAAGAGGGGAAAAAAGGGCCAGATTCAGGTAAACAGAAAAGTCTCTGGGCAGTTAAAATTGCCAATCCATACAGTTAGAATGGGAGCATGGGGCCTTAGCATTCATTCATCCCTAATTGCCAAGTACAGCCAGTAACTTCTTACAACCTGCAAGAGCTATCCAAATGTTTTTAGGGGAACTCAAGAGATCCCCTAACCCCTACGTTCAGATCTGTTCATTGCACCATTATGAAGCCTCGTCTTAAATTTTAGACTATCTCAAAATGCTCCGGGAAATTCAACACCGTCCCAAAGAACCAGCCCCACAGAGGGTTAAAAAAAAAAGTGAACAGAAGTACTGTTGCATTAAAATAAATGGCTAGCAAGTGGTCTAAATAAAGCATTGCTATCTGATGCCTGAAAACAGATTTGACTGAAAAGGTATGCTTTCAGACTAAGAAAGCAGAAAAAACTAATTAGACAAGAAGCAGCCGTGAACAAACATGTTAGCAGAATCAATAACTGGAACTGATCAGCTATTTCTTTAATTGTGCCAGCTGGGCTCTAGTGATGTGCTTAGAGGAGCATAATTACCCGTTTCAGTTGTACAGCAGAGTTCTTTTTCTTTCCCAATCCTTTTATTCACCCTCCTTTCTTTCTTTTTACGTTAGGAGCTGGTCATATGCCATTAGAGAAAGAAAAACGGGTTGAGAAATTAGTGGAAAATGGGCCATCCTCATACATAAGACAATATTATATGAATAATTAGAAGTAGCCCTAAACAGTTATACCAAATGTAACCTAATAAGAAAGTGAGTCATCAAGGAAACATAACTCATTTCTTAATGTGAAAGGACATTGTGTGCGCTGTGTGCAAAGCAGTGCTGCAAAATAAAATAAAATGAAATAGGGACTGCTCTCCCTCCTGTTTGGGCATGCGTACCAGGGGCTGTTCTAATTGCTGAGGCTGTGACTGATCAGGCACAGAGTGCTGCTGCTACAGCACTGAAGTCCACGCTGTACAGCTGCCTGCTACTGTTAGAAAGAATCCAGGACAGATATAAAATAAAGCACAGAAAGGAGAGGGAAAGCATAGAGGAAAGAGAGAAGGGGCTCACTGATTAATTAACAAGCCAAAAAAAACCAACTCACCCTTCCTTGACTGATGTTTGCCCATCTTTAATTGACAGCAAAACAAAGGATTTAATAACTACAAGGCTCTTATGGGTAGCTCCATGGAAAATCCATAGCAGCACAGAGCAAGCTTGGTGTTTGATCTATAGCAATGACTAAATGGGTCTCCATTAGAGTGATGGCTATCCCAAAAAGTGAAAATTAAAAAGTGAAATATACATTTAATCAGCAACAGGCTAATATATCAAAGGCGTCAGCCTATCCCAACGAGGGGCCTGATCCAAAACCCATTGACGTGAGCAGAAAAAAGATTCATGCTCCACAAAAGCTTCAGCTCAGAAACTTGTCCAAAGCTGATCTAAACCCTTTATAGAGCTGAAAGCCTCAGAAAACCATGACTGGTGCTATTTTCTAGTCTCATGCAGGTCAGCTCCCAGTTCCAGGAGCAGCCCCAGTTGGTGGCACGGCCAGAGGAGCCCCGAGCTGTGCTGGGAGGACAGGGGGGCTCGGCTGTCCCCATCCCTGGCAGGGCTCTGGGCCACCAGCCACCTCTGCCCCTCTGAGCATGGCATGGCCTCTGAGCACTGATCTCTTCTGCTTTCTGCAGCCCTTCTGATCTACAAACTGCCCACCAAAGCAGAAAAGCCCTTGGAGTGAGGAAGGAAGCTGAAGGGAAGTAGAAGTAGGAAAGAACTACTTTGGGATTGAGATGTAAAAACAAGCACAAGTAGCAGCCAGCAGCTCCCACCCACAGCCTGAGGCTCAGGACTAAATCCCCAGGAAAACCATGGAGGGATGCTGCTCACAAGGGTCCCTACAGCTGTAGATCATCCCCAAAACCCAGCAGAACACATTCAACAGCAGCAGGCTGGCATGTGTATGCCAGGGAGGCTTGGGCAGGCTGGTATTTTATCTGAGACAAGTATTTCTATGCTTATCATTTTCCTAGTCGAAGCCATTTAACTTTATTGTGGGGCACATATGTTCTCTTGATATGGAAAAGAAAGTTTTGTGAAGCAATATTCAAAGGGGTCTGCATTTATGTGGGCAGTTATGTCTGGCAGACGTCAGTTCTTTACAGAGAGGAGTAGCAGGATTCAGAGCTAATTAGCAAATTATAAAACAAAAAGGTATCCTCTAATGATAAAAGATTCTTCAATCAGGATCAGTCAATCATACTGACAAGGAAAATAATTTAAGATTAGTTGCAGAGAGAATAAAAATGCATTACATGGGGTTAAGTTGCAGCAATGTTCATGTAATCTTTTAACATAAGTTGCTGTATAGGCACTTAGCATTATATAGTACACACAGAATATGGTAACAGAAGATCTCAGTTTCATCTTTCAGCCTTTCAAAAAAGTATCTAAGTTCCTGATCATTTAAATCTTTGCTGATTATTCATCACTACCACATTTTCAGAAAGGAGATGCTAAATTAGCTACTTACTATGGATGATATTCACTGTGCTGCTGAGTGCAGCCACAGAACAAGCCTCAGAGAAGCAGTGGATGATAAAGCTTTCTGTGCTCATCCTAGGTATGATGAGCTCCATTTCAGCACAAACAGCCTGGCACAAAGGGTGGTCACGGGGCCAGGCTGAGGAAGAATGGAAGTATTGGCTGTTAGCAGCAGCTATCAGCCCTGACACAGGTGATACAGAGCACTCACTGTTCCCAGGGCTTCATCTTCAAACAGCCTGATCAGGACAAAACAAACTCAGATGGGAGAAATTTGCCCCAAATTCAATTAAGGCATTGATTAGATTTCACTGGCACCCATTTCTTGCGCTGACAACAGACAGGGTTTGGGCTGTCCATCACTGGGCCCAGTTGATTTGCACAAATGTTACAAGAGATGCAAAGACAGCAGAGCTCTGCCCAGGACTGCCCTAGCTCCAGGAAGAGCCCAGGTTTCCCCTGCCAGCCCATGCCTGTGCCTTGGTGTCCAGGCAAGGGGGGCTTTGATGGGCTCAGAGCAGCCTTGGGAGAGAGGGAGATGAAGGATTTCTGCCTCCTCCCTGTCAGCAGACTCCTGTCCAGTGCAGGGAGCCTTCATGGGGTGGGAGGAGATGTTTGGAAGGCTCAGACAGATGAGGAGTCCCTGGGAAGGGAGGGCAGGAGGGAAACTGCTCCCTGCATCCATAGCTCAGGAGAGCAGGCTGGCTGTGTCACCACACTGCTGCTGAAAGCAAACCTGAAGGTAAAAGGTTTTCCCCTTATCTTTGAAAAAGTCAAAAATTCCTTTCTGCCCTCATATTTGCCTTCATATTACTTTTTACTTCATATTACTGCTGTTGTCCTCAGAGGCTCCAGCTGGACTCAGGTCCCCCCCATGCCAGGCACTGCCAACCCTGAGGTTACAGACAGCCTCTGCCAGGGTTTGCAGCCTTACAGGACCAGACAGACCCCATTAACATCAGCCCTGCTTTCCAAGTAGGAAGCTGTTACATACAGGGATTTCAGTAGGAGCTGGGAAATGTTTCTGAAGTATGGCTTTCAAGCTTTCTGGGTCTCAGAAGCAGAATAAAACTCTACCTTCTCCTCCTATAAAAACACAGCCCGACTTTGGAGTGACTTCAGAGCCTGAGATACAAAGGGAGCATTTGGCCTCATCCAGAGCATGAAACCCAGCCCCAGTCACACAGTCTGCTCTAACAACCCAGAGGCCTTTACATCCCCAAATGCCAAGGTGAGCCTTTACTGTGAAAGGGAAAATGTTTTAAAAACCAAAACAGCTCTGAGAACTGTTAAGCAGAGCTGTCATCAGTAAATTATTCCTTTCTGCTGTTATATTTTTTTTCCCCTCCTGCAGTATGATGGCAGAGCTAAGTGCAGCAGTCAATACGTAGTAGTCAGGCTAATGATTGTCTAATAGCTAAATTAGAAGAGTGACTCTTAATCATGCAGTAGTCTAGCACTGAAATCCAGCCATGAAAACTCTTTGATTACACTTCACTTTTTTAAAGACCTAATTAACTTTTATAAGACTTCTTGATTTTTAAAATATCTTGAGCAAACAGTACAGCATGAAAGCTCTATAGAAAGCAGCAATTGTTTCACTTACATATCACTTGCATGGTCCACAAAGACAGCGGACCTCCACAAAAAACTGTTAAAATTATGGAGCCCAGAATCATATATAATGTTACAAATCTTTTGATATTTGTATTAATTTTCTATAAACTTAACCTCCCTAATAAATGCATTTCAAATGGTCTTGCAGAAATACAATCCATTAAGCACTGTGTAATCTACTCCTGAACCATCTTATAATGAACCCAAAGTGAATTTGTTCAGTTGAAGCTCAGAAAAAAGGTAAAGGGAAAATGGAAAAAAAAAATAGTATAATATAGCCAATATAAAACATGAACAAAAAGACAAATGAGCCTGTGCAATCTCCCTTCTATGCACTAATATATTTGATTAGTCATGTACTGGTTCTATCATTCATATTAGAAAGAGCTTCCATTAAATTAGGGTGATTTCAAATCCTTTATTACAAATCTGTAATTCTTCTAATGAAATAGGAATAAAGAGATCCTAATTTTAAAAAACAAAATCTCACAATCTACTTTGCTGAAATTGCTGACAGTGGAACCGGGGAACTGTCTGGCTTCAAGTAAGATTATAGTTCTTGTTACCGCAAAGAAAAGAAAAAACAAAAAACCCAAACACCTCAAAACCCAAAACAAACAAACACCAAACTTTAAACATCCTACCAGGGAGTTACTTGCAGTCTGGATGATCTTGCAGACTTTCTGCCAGAAAAGCATCTCAGAAACCAGGAGGAATTTATCTTAGTAAAAAAGAAATAAGCTATAAAATCTACATCTAATGCTCACTGAAATCAGAGGGCAGCCTTTTGGATGAATAGAGAAAAAAAAAATGAGTGCAATTAGTGCAGCTAGAGACCACTCTTGTTACTTAGAAAAATATTTCTGTTGGCTTCAAGCAAACCAACTGCATGGCCACCGCAGGCAGGACTTGGCCTATCACTGCTAGAGAGGCAGGGAACACCACAGCAACTCAGAAAATTCCTTCCAGGGAAGGGCCAGAGAAGAGGTTTAACATGCTTTTCCCCTCCCTGCGCACTGAACTTCCTGAAGTTTTGACACTCTCTTCAATCATGCCCAGCATGCTTTCCATCACAGGGAGACTGCAATGCACCCCTCTCCTTTTAAAATAAATTTGGATCACTTTCCACCTGCCTAGATAATGAAAACAAGATCCTCAGGTACTACAGCATTGCAGAAATCAGATAGTGAACTGAATTCATATGTTTCATGGATTAGTCTCTCTCTGAATCAATTTATGTTGGCTATTTTGTTGGAAAACTGACCCAGATTCCATACATTTTTTTAATTACTGGAAAATCACTTCATCCAATTCTCCTGTTATGGATGACATATTTCATCATTGCTCAATATTAAATCATAAAGGAAAGAAGAAATTAATGGTGAGGTGTAGGAGTTTGCATTTCACATCCCTGCACTGACTGCAGAATTTTATATGTGATTAGTCTGATGGGTCACTGAATTACCTTCAGATTACTAGGTCTCCAATTCAAAAGCATTTCTTCTATTATTATTACTTTAAAATCCAGCCTTCTGTTTTTTTAACAAAGGTGCAAGTCAAAATAGAGTTTTATAAAATGTTATAATATGTTTTCCCTGGCCCCCTGCCTGCAGTTGTTTGGATAGCTGGCAGAGCCTGGTATCTGACAGTACAGGAACAGTGTGGATAGTTTGCCATTCCTTTGGGGATCTAACTTTGGCAATAAATTTGGACTGGATGTCTGTTAGCAAAGCGTGTCAAAGCTGTGCCAAAAGTACTTTTGGACATATAATAATAATAAATGAGTGTTGCACTGCATTAGTAGGGGAATTCTAATACAAGTTGTCCATCATTCTGCAGTAAGTTCTTTACCATGTTAGCGAATTTATGGCTCATTATAAATTAACAGTTTCAAGTACTTCATCCCGTAGGTTCAGTAAAGTAAATACGCATAAGTCTGGGTAACTTCCATGCCAACAGAACAATGCCCACATCCCTGCACATTCCCTTAGCACACAACTCAAACAAACACAAATCCCAAGGCCAAATCCACGGCTGGGGCAGGGGAGCACATTAGAGCACAGCCCACAGAGCTGGGCAGGCTCTGAGTGCCACTGGGGTTTTGCAGAAATCTCAGCTCCAGGGGTCCACATTCCCCTGTTCTGACTCTGCAACAGCCACTCTAAAAGGGCTTATCTTTATGTAGCTTTCCAGTCTGATGCAGAAATGTAGACAATTAATCTCAGCTGGAAAAACATTATTTAATTGCTATGAGAACCATGCCAATCCTTCATGATGGTGTAACAGCCAGTGTTTAGAAAATATGTACCTGTTCAAAGCAAACAAACACATCAGGAATGTTGGGTGTTTCTTGAGAAGCCTCATAAATATAAGAATAGGATTTTGGCATCTCCAAATTCTGAGAGCATTTGTGAGAACAGGTGATAAGAATCTGAAGATGCTGATATTTGGCACATGAGATGACACCAACAACAAATGATCAGTAACACAAGCAGCAGCCCAAACTGTTACATACATTGAAAATTTACACCGTAATCTGCAGGTGGAAGGTTCAGAAAGGACTTCATTTGGAAAAAGGAGGTCACCAAAACCCAAACTTGCAAAGGAAAACACACATTAGTTTTAGCTTCTTTTTTTAAGCATACTTACACAATTTGCTCTTTTGGAAGGCTGGACAGTTATGCACAGGCTCAGTGACATTCCTGAATAAAGCAATACATGGCTGGAAGTCCATGATTCAGCTTTCACCCCATAGTTTTCCTATGATACAGTCATGATATGACAGGAGAAATGTTTTAAAATACTGGGCTTCAAATGCTTGCCAAAAGAATCAAAGACTCATCCAACTTTAAGGAACATCATGAATTCATCCCTTCAAAGCCAACAGAAGTCACAGGTGAGCCTACTTGCCAAAAAGCCTGTTTTTGAATCTGCTTAAGTATGGATTGGGAAATGCTCATGCTTGAGCAGTGACTTGCACACACTGGCTCCCCAGGGATGGCCTGAGGGGTGCATGCAGGGAGGCAAACCGGCTGAATCAGGAGCACAGCACAGCCTGCCTTTGCCAAGAGGTGTCTTTCAGAGACATCACAGAGCCAGGAGCAGCATGGCAGGGTGGCAAAATTGGCAATGCACCTTGCACAGCAGCATGGCCCATGGACAGTGAGGTTAGCTGGAATTTCTGCTGTGCACAGAGAAGCATTTCCCCCAACCCAAAACACTCTGGAAAGGAGAGAATTGCTTTCCATTCTCCAAAAACTCTCTGCATGTCTCCTCAGGAAGGCTCACTGCCTAGAGATGCACATGGTGTATGAGACAGGCTGGAACTCTCCTCCAGCAGGTAGGAGCAGAAACCTTCTGAGAGAGAGTGCAGCTGTGAGAGGAGCAGCAGCAGGCAGCCAGGCAGGGTGCAGCTGCATTGATGTGCACTCTGTGTGCTTTGTGCCTCTCCCTGTGATGGTTCTGAGGGAAGCTCTTTGCAGCAGGGGCTGGCACAGCCGTGCTGCAGCTTCCCCCAGCAGCCAAGGGAGCTGCACAGCTCAGCTCTCCCAGCCCCACTGGAAAGCTCAGGCACCCTCAGATCTGTGCCCAGACGTGGGCTGGGGCTGGCAGATGATTTATTCAGGAATAACAGCTCAGCACCACAGAGTTTTTATTTGTGTAGCTGCTTTCCTTCCTTAATTTATCGTGCCAAGGAGGTGATGGTGAGGGCTGTACTGCGGCCAGTGGCACCAGTGTCAGCAAGAAAGGGAGGGCTGGGACCTCCCTGCACAGCCCAGCAGCAAAGGGTCACTCCCAGTGAGTCCAAGGGGGCTGACACAGAGCGCAGGGAAACTCCACCTGCCATCAACAGCATCCAGTAGCAACCAGCAGCAGGAACCCACCTGTGAAAACACCACTGCCCCTAGGTGATGAAAATGGCCACAATTTTCACATAGCCCTGATTTTCCTCCAGCACCAGGCACCTCTTAGGTCTGCTTTGGGGCAGCACAGTTGTGTGCTGCCTCCTACTACAGCAAAATGGGGAAAAATTTAGTTTAACTCTACAGTGGTAATTTTTAAGGTGTTTTTTTAGGCTATAAAACACCCTTCCTTGTGTAGTAGGCATAAATGTACCTCAGCACTTAAGATGTTGGTTCAGCCAACTGAGATGGAGTAATTTTATTTCTATAAATGGTATTTTTCAATGGTCCCAGATGAATATTTGTATTCCTTATAATGGCTGAGGAAGGAAAAGTCAAAATGTTATACTGTGAGAGCACTCTCATTACCTTTTCTTTAAAAAATACTGTTATTTTAATTGAGACTCAACTTCCTGCAGAAAATGCTGCACATTTTTGAAATATACTTTTTAGTGCTGAAGAACAAACAGCAGACACCTGAGTAAAAGTCACATTGTTTCTACTTTTTCATCTGAACAAATATTCTGGCTTACTATGAGAAAAGCTAGGAAGGATGGAGTGCTGTGGCTGAGATGTTCCCAAAGATTCTTCTGAACATCTGTTATAAATCTCTTGGTGGTACTGAAGGACTGGTCCAGAGCACTCCACCTCTGCTCCAAGGTTTTCAGTCTTTTTCTGTGGTCACCATGTCACCAATCCCTTTCTGTTGTATTCTGACACCGATTTAAGGGGTCTCTGGTCATACAAACATCCACACCAAGAGCTGGTTCTGGGAAACCTGCACCTTGTGACAGGAATACAGGCATGCCAAAATAAGATTTCCTCAGCAAATACTCTACAAGCTGCTTCAGGACAGCACAGTTTGGACAAAGCACCCGAGTCTACCCCAGGGTTTTGCTGGTGAGGGTCTGAGCTCTCCTGACCCCTCTCTGTCTGTACCGAGGGAGGTCAGCAGCAGAAACCCAGCTCAGGCTCCACATTTCTCTCTCCAAAACAGTTGGGGAGAAATGAGTCTTTGAAAATGAAAATATACCAAATTAACCAGACATTTTATGGAGGAAAAGAAGCTTGGAGGGCTCTCTGCAGCCCCCTCAGGGCTGATGCAGCACAAGCCCTGCTGCTGCTGCCAATGCTCCATCTCCACCTCCAAGCCGCTGCTTGCTTTGGGTGCACAGCCATCCCTGAACAGGACAGATCTCAACCTAAAGGGCAGGTGTCTCCAACAAATTCTGGATACACAAGCATAGGCACTTTTTCCTTCAAGCCCCTGGTAATTCGTTTTCCTAGTAGTGTGCTGAATTCTGCTCTTGGTCTTTAACTCTCTTCATTACAGCCCTCAGTGTGCACACACACCACTGACAACTGGACATGGGAAAGCCTAAACCCTGCTCCATAAATTTAAAGCCTGTAAAGGCCACCTAATAGCATTATAAATTTCTTAAGATAATTTAATTTGTGTATATGCAACTCTTAAAAACTCTGATTTGCCTGACAAAGAGAGCTGATGTGTTTTTGTTCTGCTTTTGTTGTGTACACTGGCTGCTATTACTACATCCTAATAATATATACAGAGCGATTAATTTGTGAAGTAAAAGCTTTTCTTCCTTTCTAAAAGCTGCTTAATGTAAACTGTAAACATCATGCACACTCTCATTCAGACTGATTCTGAGCCCTTAGCTGGGCTTCAGAGGCACAAGATGAAATGCCTGTGAATGCTGACTGATGGCTTCAGGCAGGGAATGCTCACATTTGCACTGGAACCACTCCTAGCACCTCACTGGAGCACAGCAAGTTGAAAAGCACCAGCAATCCTTCCAGATAGGTTATAATGCCTTGAAAAAAGGGAGTTTTTCTTAGAGCAGCAGCTGGTGTTGACAGGAATATTAAAAATCACCTCTCCCCAAAGCCACTATCCTTTGCATCACGTATGCATTCAGAATAACCCTTAAACAATTCTTGCTATTGTTCATTTAGAGTCACAACATCTACTGTCACAATGCCTCTAATCATGGTCAAACTCGCTGTATTTTAAGGAATATTCACTGGAACAAATATTGTGAACATAAGTGGATTTTTTTGCATGTAATCAGAGCTATGTTTTCCAGAGATACTTACTAAGCTTGACCCCTTCAGCTACAGATCAGCAAGGTACATAACAGCACCTATAACTTCAAGCATATGTGTTTTGATTGCAGCTGGGCAAGTCATATATCTAAGTTAAGCACATACTTACAGGTTTTATGGAAAAAGGAATTTGATACATGAGAGTTCGAGGTTGGGGTTTCTTTGCATTGTTTTTTTACTTCTCCTTTTCGGACTGATTTCTCCAGCACTTCTATAATTTTTGACTGATTATTACCCAATTTATTTTTAATTTAACTTCATACAGGCTGTATTTCCTCTCAGACAGAACACTTACTTTCTCTCTAATAGATTTCTGTCTTGAAATACTGACCTATTTACCACTGGAGAGAAGTAAAATATAGGCTCTGGTATAATGCCTACTGAACTCAGTCTGGAACAGGTGTGGGATCTGACACACAGAGAAGCCCGTAAAATGCAAATGGTATTTAGTTATTGAGGCAAATGGCAGCTTTTAAAGCACCACCTGTGTATATTTTGCAACATATCATGAAAGTGGTGAGAACCATCCTCATTTATTCATGCGTTAAGTTGTGACATTTGGCTCAGAACAAAAAGCTGTAGAAAAGGGTAAGTTATGAGATGTCAGGGAAAAATGATATGACACACTGTAAGATGGGGTACTTTATATTTTACTGTTCACTTCAGCATTATTCCCAGCCCTGTAGCAAGGAAGGAGTCCCCTGGGGGGGAAGGATGGGTCATTTTCCTTACAAGCTGAGAAAGAGAACCCAGAGTTATGTTCATCCCAGCACCTTGCCAGCCACACTTTGCTCTCCACTGCACCAGAAAAACACAAAACTGCCTTTTTCCCTGCTTATTTCTGCAATGCAAGCTTTTCCATCTTCCATTTACCCCAAGAAACTTGGCAAGAGAGAAATCCACCCCCTTCCAAGTGGTCAGCAAAGGCAAATTGCACCCAAAATATTCAGAAGTTCTGAGAGCCAGCAGATTCCCCATAGCTGGCAGAGGCCCTGCCAGTGTTAACACACAAGGGGAGGATAATCTCAGACCCACTGGTGGAGTGTCCCAAGCTAAAGCTTCCATCAGTGCCACAAACTGCTGGAGAGGCAAACAAACCATGCCTCATGTCAGCATTTTACATAAAGTTGAGTTTTATTTATTTATTATTTATTTAGACTGTTTTAATAGCTACAAAACCCTATTAACATAAGAAATTGCAATGCTGCTTCTCTATTTACTTCAATATATTTACCAGTAAAATCTGACAGCTGACAGCTTGTGAATGTGATGGTAATGTAATCATTACATTTACACTGGATAGAGCACAACTTTCTGAAATCGTGTGACAATATTTTCAGACTTAAATGATGGTTTAGGGATAAAGACATAAGTATTTGTTTATATGTAATCTATCTTGAAAATGTTCATTAGTAATATTCCTGAAGCCATCCAATAAAAGTTACTTGAGATTAATTAGAACAGAAACAGCTAATTTGTCTGCCTGAGTGGTTATCACATAAGCCCTGGCTTGACATAGCACCTAAATAAAACAAATATAAACCTGCCACAAGGATGTGAACATGCTGTCCCAAAAGGCACAACCACTTAACTTGTGTAATTGTCAGTACAGTCCAGAAAAGCTGTTCTAAGATTTGGTTTTCAGCACTGGATTAAACAGCATGTCCAAACAGAGCAAATTAAATTAGGCTGTGTCTAAATTAGACTTCTTCCAATGGCAAGATTACTTTACATCAACAGAAACATTGATCTGCCTTAGCAGCATCTACTACAGATGACAGCAGAGCCAAGAGGAGAATTTAGAAAGCCACCCTTAGACCTGATCCAATTTCCCCCACCCTTAAAATAAGACCACACAGAACTCACTGTCATGGAGTTCAAAGCACACTGGCAAACCCCATTGTTCCTGTAATACCCCCACCATGTTTTCATGAAAAAGTTGCCTATTATGACCCATTCTGTTTGGTCCATCTCTTCTTGACATAAGCCAAATCTCTATTACTGCATTTATTTAGTGAGCACTTGAGCAGAACTTTATCACTTAAAAATATCTCCAGCATGGCAAGGCAATAAACCCTAATGTGAAGACATCAGTGCCAGTTTATACACTTCTCATTAAAACAGCCTAACAAAAGGACAGGCCTTCCAATGTCTCTGCTGCTGACCTTATTTTAAGATCTAAAAAGATGATCCAGAAGGCTTCAGTTGGAAGATTTCCCTGCTCCATCTTTTCAGACCTCTTTGTACAGCATTGACAAGTGGTAGGAGCAGGGGAGGGAGAGGAGGAAGCACTTTGCCCTCCAAGTCTCTTTTAAGGATGTGCTTCTGAAGGTTCCATCTGCAGCTGCCATTGAATTCTGCAGGAGTTTGAGGCTGGCAGCCAAGCAGAGGCTCTCAGGTGGACCTTGCATGGAAACCATGGTTTCCTGTAATAGAGGTGCGTGGGACTTTTCTGAAATATTTTTTTTTCACTTTGAGAACGTCAGAATTTCCTTCTCTAAAACTTGCAGCATCCGCTAAAATCCAGGCTGCCAATTATGGATCAGTTCTGATCAATGGCTCTGCAATCAATAGTATTGCAGAGGGAACCAAACTGTTAAAATGAGGGCAGGGTAAAGGATGGGAGAGTCTTGGGGAATGCAAATCCCCCTGTCTGGGGTTTCCCTGTTTGCGGTTGCTGCCAAAATTGTGAGGTGCACACAGCAGGCAGATGGCTGGGACCTGCCCTGCAGGATGTGGTAACAGATCTGCGGCAAATATCCCTGAGCTCCTGAGTGAAATACTTCATTTCTTTTCATTTTTCTGGACAATAATTAAGGAAAAGGGGGCTTGCATGTTTTTATTGAAGAATGAAGTCTATATTCTCTGTTTTTGGGGAGAAAAAAAACATTATTGTTTCTTTTTAGAAACAATGTCATGAAATAAAACCACAAAAACCCTTTTTTCAATCTCCACACTATCAAAATATATTGAACCTTTAGTCACAAATCCACATTGTACAGCTGCAGAAATAAATGACAAAAATGGTACCATCCACAGTAACAGACTGGGACTGAAACATACCTCTGAAATTTGCTGTATTCTGGAGGAAATAACAATATGCTAAGTAGCAATCTATGAATGTTATTAAACTATTCTTTTAATTTTAAAAAAGAGGAGAATGCGGTAAGAATAAAATCCAGAACAACCAGTCACAGCTGTTAATGAAAGAGGTAGCTGAGTCCAGACTGGATGAATGAAAAATTCCTTACTCTCTATACTAATTTTTATTGAAGATTTTTTACCTTCTTGGGGGAAAAATGCTCCTGAACTGGCTTGTGTTTTGAATAATTACCTGCCACTATTATAAAAAGTCACAGAGACATTAGCTGGTGCACATGGACAGACTGAACCCTGCTCTGCCTCTTCCCTCTGTCTGCACTCTCCCCCCTGACAGCACAGGGTATTTATAGGTGTTTTCTCAGGGAAAGCTCTACTATACCTTCAACTCAGCCAGCAAGATTCAATCAGTGACACTGCCTTTTTGCCTGGGTTAATTGATGCTGTACACAAAACAAGTCTTGTTCTGATTTTTTTAGAAGGTGCTGGAGGTGAACTGTGTTGCATGGATTTAACTCTTATCTGGCAGCATACAAAAGCAATAGAACAGATAAAAGAGGCACAGGAATAATGGGGTTTTTGTTGATGAAACCTTCATCTGTCTTGTGTCCACCTTTCATAAAGAGCCCAGGTAACACAAAGTCACTGCTCACAGCTAATTAAACAGCCAGCTCACTGCTGGGTATTGTTTAGGTGGGGCTAATCCCTCCCAACACCTCACCACGTTGTCCTTTGCACCATCAAGTCCCTGGGAAAGGTAAATCCCCCCCCAACAGCCACAGGTGAATGCCACAAGCAGATGAGAAAGGAACAAATATATGGTGTACCAAATATTACAGAATAACCACCAGGGATCAGCAGATTAATGTAAACAGGAAAAAAAAACCAACCAAACAAAAAATAACTTTGCAGTAAATGGTCTGCCTCACTCCCACTAGGAAAAAATCTCCTTTTCATTAAATAAGGAGCTTCATTGCACATCTAGACAATTGTCTGGATAAATCTGGGACAGACAGAAAAGTTAAGAACCACTGGAAAGTTAAATTGAACATTCAGAGATGGCTCAGAAATATTTTCTTCAGTTTTGAAACTGAGATCTTTCCTAGCAGACAAAAAATTCTTCTTCATCCAAAAATAGGTTAAAAATCAGCCAGGAGAAGTGCAGATGAACAAAAGGTCAATCTTTCCTCAGTTCTGCCACCCCTGTTTTGTATCACAAAGAGGTGGCACAAGGTGTGAAAAGAGAAAAGGCATCAGAAAGCTTTAAGGGAGCAGGGGGAGAGCTGAGGGAGGTTTGCCAAAGAGCAGCCCAGAAAGGAGGGGCCCCAGGCAGCCAGAGCTGGGCAGGGCTGCTGCAGAGCACGGGCACCACACTGCCCATGTTCCCTCCTCTGCATGCTGCCAGTGTCCAGATTCATCATGGGAAAACAACACTGCATCATTCCGAGGAACATGTACAGGAAAATTTAAACTATTTATTATCATGCCTGTACAAAAGTTTTCATTATATTATTAACAAGACAACAGATTTACTTCTTAGCTCAGAAAGGTGACAATGGAAGGAAAAGGAGGATGATGCTACTAATAATTAATTCTGCGTGTTTGGGAGTTGATTATGAAAAAATCAGGGGGAGAGAAAGAAGACAAAAATCTAATTACAAAACCATCATCAGAAAGTGAAAATACCACTGACTTGTAAATAAACCAAGGAAAACAAATCAAACACCCTTCTGTGCTATGGAAGGGATATTTAAAATGAATAAAAATATGTATGGTCTCAAGAAGTGGCTGCAACCACATGATTTCTCAGCAGATTTCTTCTAAGATAAAATACAGTACTCTCTGACTTAGAGGACAGTATTTGAAAGGATAATTAATGCAGCTCACAATGAGCAGTCCTGTATAAATACAAAGGTATGGGACTGATAAATAATGTGCTCATTGAAATGTTGTTTTTTATTTTCTGAGGAACCTATAAAATCTCTACTCATCTGTCATCTCATTTTCTTTCAAGGATTTACATTTGTAATAATAATTTTATTAAGAACATTCAGGAAAAAAACTTCTCCACACAGGGAAAATGCATCATATTGCATCTCACAGGCTACAGAAAAGTTATTTTCAGGTACAAAAACATATCCTGGTAAACATCTTCCCATCAAGTTGTTAGTGTAAGTACATTGGAAAGAGGAAGAAAATGTAAGCTGAAACATGAACAAAAAAGAACTGAAGCATTGCCTTAACTGTGTTTCTGAGCTGGGACCTGGAGTTTAACTTTTTATTGAAGGAATGCATGTTGTTGTGGAACCTGTGTAAAGCAGCCAAGAGTCATTTTGGTTTTCAGATGATTTCTGCACCTGCAGACCTAAAGACAGTGCCTTACTGGTGATAAATCTCCCAATGGTTTAAATTGGCTCTTGTAAGTGTGCAATGTCTTTTCCTCCAAAGAAACAGAGGAAGAAGCCAAAGAAGCCTCGAGGCCATGGTTAGCGCTGCTCACAGCAGGATTTAGCAGAACAGCGCTGGGTCCTGGTACAGGAGCCGTGCAAAGGATGCTAGAGTCCAATAGCAAGAAAACAGGAGAGAGCAGCTTGCTCCCCATTCTGACGGCTGTGGAAAACAACACAGGAGTCAGACCCCCACACTCAAAGGCAAGATTGGCAAAAGTCCATTAAGGAAGGCACCAGAGGAAATTGCAAAAGAAGAAAGGGAGCGTGTAAAAGATGAAGAAATTGGCCCAGAGCTCTTTGACAGAAGAGATACCATTTACTCCAGCCCTGCTGGAAGAAATATTCTCCCATTGGTTTAAAATTAGGCTTCAAGGGTTTGATATTTGTAACACATAACCCCATTAAGAGTGCTGAACTCTTACTCACAGAGATAATCCTCCTATAATCTCTGCGTATTCACATGGGCTTTTTGTCATCTTTCCCAAAAGGGCTGGGTACCAAATGCACAGGCAGAGCCCTGCTCCAGCAGGGATCCCCCCTGGATTACAGCTGGGCTCCTTGAAGGCTGAGCTTTAGCTGCTCTCCCAGCCCGTGGGGCTGGGCACTGGCCAGGCACTGGCACACTCTGAGTAATTTCCTGAAGGAATTTTACTTGACGTTACCCTGGGTGTCCATGTCAGCACTGACTGCTCTTTTGGCCACCCAAGTACCTAATGGTGCTTCATCAAGCTGTAGCTACAATCTGAAAATACACATATGTTTTCTAAACACAACTGTGCTTTAATTCCTTTTAACTCTGCAGACAGCACACAGCTGTTTGGAGCTAATGGATGTTCCTTCAGTTGTAAGATTGCTTGCAAATATAACAGATCATATAATGGCAAATGAACAAATACATTTTTATCAACCTCTGAAATGAGTCATTTATCTTCTGGGCTATGTACTGAATCATGACACCAAATGATAAGTTTTATCTCTTTTACTGTCAAACTCAATCTCAGTCAAGCCCCAAATTGCTGGGAATGCAAGTGAAGAGTGAGCTTCCCTCCCAGCTGAGGATGGAAGAAAAGCTGGCGAGCTGGCCTTTCCCTAAGTGGCTTTAATCTTTGTGGGGCTTGCCTTAAATGAAATCGCATGGCAGTGTCATCCCCCAACACCCAGGCACGATAGCCCAGCCCAGCTCCCCTGGCTGGCAGGGTTATCAGCAGGCAGAGTGCTGTCTGCCCTCTCTGCCTTCACCTCCTTACTTTTCCTAGAGAAAACATTAAGCATTCTCTAGTCACCCAATCCCACTCTGATACTCAGTTAGGGACATAAATTTCCTTTTATTACCTCTTTTAAACTAATCCAACTTTCCTTCATACTGTACAATTAAAACTTAATTTTGTGTTAATCCTTGACAAATGATACCTAATATAACAGTTGACCCCTTGGAACAGGGTAACCTTTAAGGCTTTGATGAAAACCAAGCACTTACAACCTATAAAGCAACAGCTGAAATATCTTCATTTAACTCTTGGATGGCCAGCTCATTTAAAAGCCATTGCATTAGAAAACAATCATTTCCTTCTGAATTACTTCAGAAAGAATATCAATGTTGGATAGTGACAGAGACATGCTAAAATCACCGATCACAACAAAAGAGGAGCAAGATTGCAAACATCCTTGGGGGCAGGGCGCAACTTCTCACGCTACTCCTACTAGGAAATGCTTCAAACATGGAAACTTACACTCTTGTGATAATCAGCTTAAGAGCTACGTTAAAATAGATCTATTTTGGAGCATCTAAGACCACAGACATGGAAGCAAGGGCCTGTGGCAGAAAAGGAAGCAAAAGAAGATTTATGGCAGGCTAATTTCATTTGAAATAACCTGGTTTCAGCCAGCCGACAAAAACAGAACCCAAAGGAAATTTAGAGGAAATAACCCTTAGGTCAATTTGATATCTGTTACACTATGTGTGAAGAAACATCCTTCACAAAACTTGGACTCTCCAGCCACAGGAGAACTGATAATCAGGAGTAATGTGGAGGAGAAATTGTTGTCACCATCAACAGCCGTGGGCAGCCACTGCTGCCACCCCAACCTGCAGGCAGGGCACTCCCAGGGCAGCCCCTGCACAGCTCTGGGAATGTGGGAATTGCTCTGGGGCTGTGACTGTGCAGAGACAGCTCTTCCTAGAGCATCCCAACTGCCCTGCTTGCCTGGGGCTGGCTTTGCTTTTCCCCAGTCTCTCTGTGCCCAGAGAAGAGCCCAAGGCAGCCTCGGGCCAGGGATGGAGGCTGCAGGGGCCAGGGATGGGGGCTACAGGGCCAGCTCAGGCTGCTCTCCCATGGGAGCCCCAGGTTGGCACAGCACCGTGCCAGCTGCTGCGTGGCAGGGGGTGCTCTAAGGGACAGGATTCTGTCTTTGCCCAGCACTGTACTCCTCATACAGGCTTGGTTTGGGACCTCAGGGCTCCTGAAAGATTCTGCTCAGCACAAAAAGCATGGAAGAAACCAAGCATGAATGTTTGATTTTAATAAAAGTCACAATTTTAAATTGATAATATTGCTGCTTGCTTTCCTTCTAGGACTATAGAAGCACTTGGACATGATCTAGAGTCCAAAATATTTCCTGATGACACTTTCTCTGTTCCTTTATTTTTTAGACAACAAGAAAATAACTTATCTGATCCTTCTGACAACAATACCAGAAAAGAAACATTCTTCTACTAATTTGTTTGGTTTTATCTGCCTAGAGTTTCTACAGAAACCAATGTCACCTGTGATCTATCTCTGTTATAACCTCTTGTGGCAGTTTGTTTTGCATTTTCTCACAATAACCTTCCTCACAAAATAGATCTGTCATGAATAATAGACATGCCACCACATTGTGTATCTCTACTTCACAACATGTGATTCAGTATCAGGAATGTTGGCCTGTTAAAAAATCTGCCTCATTTTAAAATGACAAACCCTCGAAAATATTTCCCACTATGATTTTGAGGGCTGGAAAAGTCATTACAAAACTTCTGATTAACTAAATGGACAAGAAATGGGGATGCACATCAATGGGGAAATGGCAGAATACACACCAAAAAAATTTATCTCAACAAGTCTGTGCAGAAGCACCAAGAAACAGGAAACATTAGGCAAAAGAAAGTAAGAACATTCTACAGGCTTCTAATGAGAAATGCACAACAGTTGTGCTCATGAGCTGAGATTATGTAAAGTAGTAAATTTTTGCATTTACACTCCACAATGTTCAGTTTTACCTACTTTGTAAGTACTGCTGTAAAGAAGAAGTGGTGTAAGCTGTCCAGCTATTTCAGGGGGAAGGAGGGAGGGCATGAACATCTGAATTAAGGTGCCAGGTTCTGCATGCTAAAAAAGAACTGTGGGGCAAGTCCTCCACTCAGCACATGCAGCAGAACATTCTTTCTAAAGATCCAGTTTTGATTGCAAGACACATCATCTCTGCACTGATCATGAGGCAGACTTTGAGCTCAAGTGCCAAAATTCTATTTCAGGTGATGCCAAAATTTCTGTCCTGAAAGCCTGTGGTCAAATAAATATAATGTGATCTTGATGGTAGTTACACTGAGGACAGATGAGGATAGGAAGTGCCTCTACCACAGCCATGCCTCAGATTTTCTTTTGAGTGTGGCAATTCCAAGCCATATCTGCCTTCTGCAGGGGAATCCCTAAGCCTGTGTAAGTGTCCTTCTTCCAGGCCCAGGGTAATACTGTGAATGTGTCCCAAATACATAAGATTGAGGTAGGAAATGGGAGTGCTCATTCTTCCTGTAAAAATTAAGAGAAAAATAATGGAATTCACTGCGTCAGAGTGACTGGGAAAATCCAGAGAGAGGGAACCCCACTCTGCATAATCCACACTAGAGCACAGCTGCAGTTCCTTGTCTAGCCTGATTCCCTGATCTCAATTTCTTGTCTTCCTGATGCCATACCTTTCTCCACAACTGCCTACAGAGAACCCTTCCAGGAGATGTGTGGCTGAATTTATTCTGGCAGAAGGAGGAATTGATCATGGTTAAACCACTGAAGAGTGAGCAGCACCACTCTTCCTTTTCTTCTTCTGATTGATTTTATAGAAGAGAGGAAAGAGAAGCAGGGGGAGAGCCCTGCTTGGCTACCTGAGAAGTTCCTACCTTCAGGAGACATCAGCAAGCTCTGGATAACACATTGCACAGAGTCTCTCTGCAGCTGAAGAAAATGACTGACAATTACTGTCTCTCTCCCATTTTCCTGCTGCCTTGTTTATACAGCCGTGCTCAGCATCTTGCATTGTTTGACACCCTGAAACTGCCCTGCGCTTTCCCCATGCACTGCCAGGAAGCCCAAGGCAGGGCAGCCACTCTCAAGTATTTTCTTAGATCTATTCCTGAGCTGAGAAATGCTACAGCATGTTTGTGGCAATCAACCTGCCCACTGCAAACAAACACTTGGTGCTGCAGGTCCTAGTTAGCACAGATGTGACAGAAAGGGTTCAGAGTAGCAAGGTAGGAGACAAACATTCAGCTTAAAATGAAAAGAACTTCTACTGAGTCTCTGGCATTTTCTTTATAGCATCAGCAACCCTACTCCAAATCAAGCACAAGTTTTGCTTCTCCTGTCTGATCCAGAAGCAGCTGGACTGTGTTTCTTTGATAAGCTCTCACCACCCCTAGACCTCTAACCCTTTCTGCCTACTTCCCTTCTCCTGAAACAAGCAGAGGAAGATGGATTTTAGCAGCCTCCTTGCTCCACCCCAGAGCTCACCTCCTGCCTCCTCTCCCTGCACAGGCAATATCTCCCATCCAAGCATTTCCACACATGGCTGGAATTTGATTCCACCATCCACTTACCACACCTGCTCTTTCAGTCCGGGCATAGAGAAATGACCAAACCCCTTCCCCCTGCGGTCAGGGCTGTGTCCAATCCTGGAATTGCACATGAGAATTATGCAAACCAAGGGGCATATATTATAGCACAGCAGTTAAAAAAATAAAGAAATCTTGCAGAGCCTAAGGTCATTGCTGTTGTAAAGGCAGCCCCAGAGATACCCATCACAAGTCACAAAATAAACAGCAAAGGGACTTGTCCTGCCTAAAGAAAAATGGAGGAACAGTGATTAATATGTTGTAATGGACCTTTTCATCCTTATCACTTCCAGACTGTGGAATGTTATTTCTGGCACAGAGATTCTTGGTCAAGTATGAAGAGCCATCGATTGGATAAAGTGCTTGATTTAGCCCATTTTTATTCTATTACAGAGTGACAGAAAGAGGTTTTAGATAGGAATAAAATCAATAGAGGGGAAAAGTAGAACTTAGCAAAATAACTATAGCTTGAAATGAAAATGGTATATTTGTAATGTTGAATAAGAATTAATTTTAAAAAGAGCTAGAAATGTACTGACGGAAATCAAGTAAGTACAAACAATAATATTTTATTATTAAAAAGTGTTCTTTATCCTTATTCTTCCCCCCTAAAAACTAAACTTTGCATTCTTTGCCTCGAGCTGTCATACAGGAGCTCCTCCATGGAAATGCCAAAGCAGGAGGCAGCATCTCTGCTGCTCACCCTGCCCCCCTTCTCATTAGGAGACCTGGGTGCCATGAGACCCAGGAGCCTGCAGGTCTGCCCTGTTCTCCTCACTTCCCAAACCCTGGGACATGGTGCTCCACACATGAGCCACAGGGAGGAGATTGTCTTCCCCACAGAACTGGTACAGAAGAGAAGTGGGGGATTAGTTTCAATTTATGGGTGCAAAATCACAGTCACTGCTGACAGGCTGGCACCAGACTTTTGGTCATACATCTGAGTTGAGAATGTTCTCCAAAGGTCATTAATTGTTATTTATGTGAAATAATATTTCACGGTCCAGGATGAATTTATAAACTCCACATTGTTGCATTCATCAGGCACTTTCATTGCCTTGAAATGCTCAAAATGTACTTTTCTGGGAAATTAAATTAGGGCAGTGGCAGAGGAAGTGCAGCATTAGCAGTTACAACGCTCCAGGACACTCTTCACTATCATTTATTAAACAAAAACTCTCTATGAAACATGTTCTTTGCTAAGTGCCACTAATCTACAGAGCTGACCAGCTGAACTCCTGTGCACAGCACATTACAGCTGAACTCCAGTGTACAGCACATTTCTTAAGGCAGGATTAAATGATGGAGATGATTTAGACTTTTCAGATCACTCAAGGAAGAACATTTCTTTTTGGAATGGACAGATTGGCAAGAATCAAGCTACCTGGATATTCCTCACACTGAAATACATGGGGGGAGGATGTGATCTCACCTGGAGCATCAGAAAGCAGTCTGGCTTTAGAGAAAAACAAGAACAGCAGAAGTAACACATGTCAATTACTGAAAACATCACAGCCTGGCTAAGTTGGTGCGGTCCCTGTGGCAGGCAGGGCTCACTGCCTTTGGGAAAACCCTACTTTGCCTATGCAACTTCTCCCAACTAAATCTGGGCAGCAAAACTGCGCTGAGATCTCTGCAGGTTTTTCTCCCAGCACTCCCTAATGGGGGCTTCCTCTCCCTTGTCTTCCCCCACCTTTGCACAGCCAATGCAGCCTGTAATGCTTTGGCACAGAACCAGCAAGGCAAACACTCTGCCAAACGTCAAGATCCTCAGCAAGAATAAACACAGCCTTATTCTTCCTTCAGCTCTGTGATCAAAACTTCCACAGGGAGGCTGATAAGACAAGGGGACTGTTATTGTTAAATACTGCAAGTACACATGGGGTCGATTAATCTCCACTTTACTCCAGGGTAACTGATAGCTTGAGTCAGGTTGGAGAGATAGGGAAATGAGTTTCTTTCTTTGCTTAATATTACCTTAAGTTTCTTGTTCACCACAACAGGAATGCAGCTCATAGGAGAAAAAAAACTACTTATTTGTAGCTTAAGGAAGGGGATATATGACAAGTGGCAAACTCACAGGAAAGGGTGGAGAGCACAAATATCCCATCACTGGGGAGGAAGGTTTCTAGTGAGCACAAAGAAAATTGCTTGAAACTGACACCACTGTGAAGCAGTGATGAATTTGAAGGTCAGAAAGGACTCCTTTCATCCTTCTAGATTGTCCCTTAAAGCACTGAGAACATTCCTTTTTCCTCCCTCCAGCTGTCTTCATTGCCTGAATTTCCCCATATACACCAACCTCTGTCCCAAGAGCTTTTCTCTGGGTGAAGGAGAGCTCAGAGAAGCCCTGCAGGTTTTCATGCTCACAGGAGAGCCCGGTGCCAGCTCTTGGTGTGGCAAAGCCTTTGCCCTGGGATGCCATGGCTTTGCCTCTTTCTTAAACATTTGCTAAGCTATTTTCTATCATCCTCCTCCTCACACTTCTCCTTCCAGTCTCTCCCAGCCCCTGCCCTCCATTTATCCTTTGCTGGAGGCCAGGGAGGCTTGTCAGGGTGACACTGTGCCCTGCCCAGGCAAACACCAGCAGCGCTCCCTCAGAGCACACAGGGGTCTGTACCAGGGGCCCTTTGCATTGTGCACCCAGCCAGGGCCAAGGACAAACCCCACTGCAAAATGGACAGCCAAGAGGGAGGGGGGAGAGGGCAAGTCAAGCACTTATTGAAGTCAATGAGCAGGATCAAACCTCTAATCTGGGTAAACAAAATACAGAAAACGACATTGATTGCAGATTGACTTTAACAATGAATAATTGTGCCTTAATGTGCACATAAATGTGATAAAAATCAAAGCTATATATTCAAAACAAAATAGAAGGAAAAACACAAAGGGATATTTTACAACTAGGCTCCATTACCATCTATCCTAATGAGATTAAGTAGTAATTGCTCTGTCAAGAAAAAATATAGTGGTCTCAGTGAATGAAAAAGATTGTGATAGTCTCCTGTTGCATTATAGGCTCAGATCTAGCTGGAGAGAAGTGAAGGGATTTTTTTCCAGCATTGCATAGCCAATTCTTTTTATTTTTTTTAGTATCAAAGGCCTTTCCCTGGAAATGCAGTTCTTAACAATAAAAGCATTCCTCTTTAGCCATACCTGTAAGCCCTGCTGAAGTGAGCAGCAGGTTTTTCATTCTTTCACTTTAGCACAAAATGTTGTGAAATCAGTACTGCTTTTAAGCAAGCTTTCCTGGTCTGTTTTCTTACTGAGGATGTAAGGCCTGGTTTGTCATGGGATTCTTAGTATTGCACCCAATCCTCTCAAAGTGCAAATTTCAGTATCATCTAACATTAATGAACAGTGAAATACAGTAGTTTGTTAAAGTTACTGGAACTTGTACTGCCCCTATGGTAACAGAAGTTTGTTTAGGAATCTTCAAGAACTTGACAGCAATATCACAGTAGAATTCAGTGAAAATTAAACCCTTTCAAGGTATTTTTTAATGTTTCTTCCTTAATTATTCTTTGGACATATACACAGAATATGAGGTGAACAAAGGACAACAGCTGAATTCACACATTTTCTACAGAAAGAGAATGCTGGATATCTTTGGCATTACATTAAACCACACTAAGACAAAAATAAGAGTTAAGTAGTAGGTAAAAGAAATTCATATTTAATTCTTGTTCTCTTTGTTACTGAAATCCTCTAGGTGGGTAAGAAAATAGAATTTGACTTTGAGACACATTCATGTAGAATAACCTGTACCACAGAAGGCTTGGTGTTACTCGCATCACTAAAGTAAATGTAATTTGACTATAATGGAATGATCGCTCCAGAAAATTGTGATAGACGCCAGTTATAAAGCTCACCTTAAGACATGAGCTCCCAGGCCAGTAGTTTGAATCCTGCATGCTGATACAGCAACAGCACAATGGAGATAGAGCATGCCTCTACAGGTAGCCTGTTGCAGTCAGGATGGACAGAACCAACAGCCTGAATAATGTGTCCAAGGCTCTTCCCCTTTATTGCTGCATGTTCTCCTCTTTTATCCCCTCCTGTTGATGCGCTGCACCTGTGTGCCCTCTGCTCCCTTTGGTGGTTGGTCAGTGCCCCTGGGCACTCCATGGCTCATTGCTGTCAGTGCTGCTCACAGCTGTAACCAATTGGGGATGAGGCTCAGCCCATCCCAATCACCACAAACTGTGTGCCTACAGCAGCTGGGTTCAGCAAGAGAAGTTTGGAACAGAAAGGTCTGAGGAAAACAAGGAGTTCAGCTGGTGCAAAAGATGAAAATGGAATTCAGGCTTGGTCCTCCTTATTTAAGGAATTAAGGCAAGTGAGCTTCACTGATAAAATAAAATGATGAAGGGGCAAAGACTGCTTCTTTTGTTCTATTAAGTCAGCTGGCACTGATGAACTCACCCCTCTCCCATTTTCCTGCTGGCTGCCTCTAAACAACTGTACTTGGCAAATTACATCAGCAAGTCCAATCTCATGCCTTGTGCATGAGGCTCCATCCTTTGATGCAGTACAGCTGCTGCAGGTTTTGTTCCCATCTGCTCCCTGCCAAGGTCTGTGACACAGCAGCCTGTCCGCTGGCACGAGCTGTGAGCCATGGTGAAACCAGCACATCTGGGCTAGGAGATGTCACCTCCAAGAAAACCTGTCCCCTAATTCCCCTCCTTATTGTGTGACCAAGCCTGCTCTGCTGGGGCACCCACCTGGGGAGTGTCACCTCTGGGAACAGCAAGCATGAGTGTCCTGTGTGGGGATCTGCCTCGCTCTACCAAGACCCCTTTGGGAGGTGCTGCATGAGCCATCCCCACTCTCATACCTTTAAAAAACCAGACTTACCAACTACTGAAGTCACTCACCACAGACCTTTCAGGAGCAATAACAGGCAGGCTAAACACTCAGATTATAACAATTGAAAACACCACAAATTAAAACATCTTTTTACTGATTTTTTTAAAGCTATCAAAGTACCACAGGCAGACTAAGAAGCCAACATGCCTCCAATCAGCTGTATGGGACCACACAGGTGAAATATAGCCCACTGCCACAGCTGAACCAAATAAGAACTGCAAAATAAGAAGTAGAAACCAAACAAAAACACCCTAAAGATTTGGGGTAATGACAACTGTAACAAAATAGCACACATTTTGGTTATCCTAAATATTCATAGTTGCTCAAACACTTTTCCCTAAGACTTTTACACGACTTTCTATTTTTATACACTGGTAATTGAAGTTTATAATTTACATATTACTGTGCAGTAGAATCCAATTATAGCAAATCTACAGAGAGGCTGTATTTATTTCAGGAGGAAGATACCGAGGAGCCATGTCAACACGTAGCAACATAATGACTTGCTCACTTTCTGGCTTTCATGCAAAACATTGTAATGATTAGGTTTCAGACACTGCACGAGGATACTTAAGGATGAGCTATAAAACCATCCCACATCTGTGCTTGTTTTATTAGCAGAACCATTTCTGGGAAAAACAGGAAAGCAAATGCTGCTCCTGCTGCTAATTCTGGATAACTCTTTTATGACACTAACTTCATTACCAAACACTACTACTCATAATCCTTTCCCCATCTCCTCCTTTCTCTGCTAAATATAAATTCCTTGCCATTTCCCCCATCAGCTCTGAAACATAATTGTAACTAATGTTAATTGCATAGGTTTGACATTCCATGTAAACTCAGTTATGGAGGTGGTTTGTCCATGGTAGATCAACAGCGGATAAATAATAAGAGAAGGAATGAAAAATGGGGAATTCATATAGATTCTGAGATTGGCCATGTTGGAAGAATAAAATTTTGTTTTTACAGATAAGCACTCATTATTGCTAAAGTGATCAAAAGTGACAAGCACCTTGATCTGAGAGGGGCTGCTCACATGCAACTGCTGCTCAAGACAAGGGCTATTAGTGCTGCTCCTCAAATCCCAGCCTCCAAAGTTCTGTTTCTCACTGGATCCGCTACAGCAAGTCACCCTGCAGACATAATTTTATGCAGGCAAATTCAACAGGTCGATTAAGCCTCCTCTGAATTAAGATATACTTAGCTGATTTTCTGATATATTTTGCATGAGCTGAGATTACCAAAGCTGCTGAGGAAACATGGGAATCAAGGATCCCTACTTATTCTGTAAACTTCAGGCTAATGACCCGAATATTTTCAGTCTTTCCTTCCCTGTGAACCTGCTGTCTTTGGGAAAATATTGCCAAATGCTACTGTTATATTTTTTATATCTCTCTCATCTCTCCTCCACAAAATAAAAGAAAAATTAAAAAGCTGATATGATTGTTCATGAGTCATTCCTCAGTCACTGTAATGAGCTTGTGCTTGATTAATTAATAACATCAGTGGAGGGTAATCAGGGAAGCATGCTACTCCCACGTCCCTGTTGGAAAACCACGGCTCAGCGCCGGCTGGCTGCAAAGCCAGCTTGAACAATGACACTTTGAAGTCAATAACTCTCTGCGCTTTCTTCCAGAGTAGCAAAATTAATCATGTTACCCCTAAAAGCTCTGCTGTTTCTTTAAAGTCTCAGAAAACGTTCAGCATTATGAGAAAGCCGAGTGCGGTTTCTCTGTCTCTACCAGTAGGTTCCCTTTCAGTGCCTTGAGGAAACGATGGTCCTGTCACAAAGGGAAGGCAGCATCTCTGGCAGGATTTGCCAGCATCCTGCACAGCTGCATGCACTCCAACTTCATCTACTTTTCCCACTAAAATTGTGCATAACTGAAAGTGATGCAAATAACAATAAAGTTTGAGTTCAGGGAGACTGTAATATCTATGTAGGCAGATATATTTTTCTCCCAGAGACTGTTGAGAAAGGATTATAAAATACAAACCTGCTTCATTCCTATTACAAAAAAAATCAAAACTAATGCTGCCAGCTAACCATTAACTGAAAAATAATGAGAGCTAATGAAATAGCAAGAGTCCAGATCTTTCAGTGTTCAGACAGGTCTCTTAAGGGAACTGAAAATGAATTAGCCTGAGTTTGACAGCAGAAAAAAGGCACCCAAGACACTGGAAGGTGGGGATGAGCTGTCAGAGGAGTAAAGAAGAGATTGACAGACAGCCTTATATGAAAAAGAGTAATTTAGGGGTTAGAGAATAACTCAGAAAAATGTTATAATAATTAGAAATTGTTATAGAAAAGTAGTGCTAAGCAGGCTCTTATTCCAGCATTAGGACTATTCAATGCCCCTGTATCATCATGAAGAGGGTCAGAACAGGCAAATTTATTGTTCCCTTCTGGCTCCAAACCTGTGACTGTGTTAAAAGCACCCAGACTACATACTGCTGCAATTCTGTGTTCCCATGTAACTCAGTCAAGACTTTTCCTTTCCTGTGTTATATAAAGCTCATCCTCCAGAGCTGTGAATTCCCCACTCCACCCATTTGCTTGTGCACAGGTAACAGGAAGGTCCTGGCAGCTGGGCTTGGAAAAGGTCCAGCAAAGACTGTGCAAACTGGTTCTGTGATCTGTGGGTTGTGTGCACTCACCCTCAGGACCTTCTGACAGTCCTGCCTTGGGCAGGGGACTGGGCTGGATGAGCTCCAGAGCTCCCTTCCATCTGCATTTTTCTAAATATTTCAACAAACACTTCAGCACAGGAGCAGCTAAATGTAGTAATTTTTTAACTTTCACCTGCAAGTGAAATCTCTCTGCATTTTATTTCTCCATTTACTGACAACTGACCCAACCTGAGCATGGCTGAAGATCTGCAGGCAGACACAGCATCCCAGTCCTTTGCAAGGTGCCCCTTCCATTTGCCACGATCAGAGCAGGTCTAAGGAACGACAGCCTTGCAAAATGTATCTGTAGTGCCTTTGTTTTGTAAAATAGGCATGGTCAGAGGAGAGGTGGTGTCACTGTCAGAGGACCTGCAGGACTCAAAGAGCTCACGTCTCAGAGGAGAGCAGTGCAATCCCAGACTGGCACTCTCCATTCCCTCCCACACACTGTGGCACTGCACAGAAGGAGATGCTGCCGCTCCTGGTGTTAGAGAACATGCAGGATGGAGCAGGGTCCTGTTGTCAGGGCCCTCAGAGGGTAGAATCACACCTTTTCATGCTCAAACCTGATGGTTAATGCAAAGGGAATCAGGAACCGGGGCCAGGGCACGTGGAAAAGCAGCCCTGGTTCTGGCTGCCCACAAGGGCATTAATAAATCTGTGCCAGGGAAGTCTGTCATTTCTAAGTAATCTGGCTCTAGCCAAGACAGCAAGAATCCAAAAACCAGGAATGTATTAGTCTAAATCTATCTCAAATAAAGTAGGCTGTTTGGGATGGAAGGGCATGGAAGGAGGTCTGCACATTCAAATTAACAGACCCTTACTAGGACAGAGTAGCTGTTTGAGAGCAGACTAAGGCTCTGGAAGGATCAGCTCAACACCTTCCAAAAAATAAATGGAGAACCAAACTATGTAGAGCATGCAAATTTCTATCATAAGACCCAAGAAGACTAAGAAAGGCAGGTTCCTTAGCTTGATTTCTTGTACTTTTGATTACAGACAAAGTTTACAATGATTTCTTTGCTTAATAATATATCTCTCTGATATGACATATGATATTACTGATTGGTTAGTGCCTCCAAAGCTCTGCATTTCAATGATGTGCACAGTATGCACCCATGCAATGCCTTACAGCCAGCTTGATTAAGAAAAGATACAGATACACAGACCTACTCCTTGTTCATGTTACATTTCTCAGTCCAAGCCTATCTGCAGCAGAATTCCTTGGGAACAGCTGGGATCATTAACCAAAGCTCATAAACCCTCTTGCAGCACACAGAGAGCAAAAAAGAAAACTGGGTAGGTGTAACCTTCTTTCAGAATCACTGCCCCACATAATGGCTGTTTCAGGGACTCCTCTACCCACAGCAGCTTCATGCTTGTTAGAAAGGTCACAACAATAAGCTCAGCACCTTTTATTCAGATTCATAGGTCAAGATGTCTCAGCTAATTGAGAGCTTGCCTGGATAATCTGCTCAAGTACTTCATTCTGATTTTCTGTAAAGCTATCAGATGGTGCTGCTGAAGAAGATTATTGCATGAAAAAAACTGAAATAAACCCCAAGTGTTCTGTTTAAGCACTTAGACACATGCAGGAGATTGTTATTTCCAATACTTCTTGGAATGAGCTGAGCCTGCCATATCCTCTGCTCAGAAGGCTCCAGCTAAGAGCTGGTGGGTACCCCAACCTTGGCAGGCACAGCCTTTCCAAGGTCCAAATGTACAAGCAAAGAGAGTTCTCATGTTTGCCACATGTTCCAATAAACCAGCAGGATGATTTCAGTCTTTGGTCCCTCCTCAACTGAAAACCCCAAGGGTTTTTGCAGGAGGAAAAAGAGCAGAAAGAAAGACACACAATTTGTCCTCTCCGCACTGCATTTTCAGAAAGGCACAGAAGGAAGGTGAAAACGTTGCACATGTGATGCTGTGGGAGCCAGCATGGTTCTAGAAACCATCACCGGCCAGTTCTGCAGTGCACTCAGTGCCCTCTCTAGGAGAAGGCAATCATTTCTGGAGCTGACATTGCTGGGCTTCATGGGGTAACCCAAAAAAGGGGGGAAGGAAATGGAAGATCAGATGGAAAAAGCTTAGTCTATCCTTGGTTTGAAGAAGAGGTGAAAATTTCAATGGTATCTTGCATTTTCAACCCCTGAATTAAGGCTTGTCATCTTACCCAGCAGCATCTGAGGAAGAGCAACACCTCCAGGTGTCCAAAGTGCCTCTGAAGGAAGAACCTGGAATTTGAGCCAGCTCCTGCAGATGAAATGGAGCCTGAAGTGCTCTCTGCAGGGAATTTCTGCACACAGGGTACAGAACATGCATCCCAGAGTGATTACATCTCTTCCTCCCTGCTCCCCTATTTTTGGAGCTCAGCCATGCCTTGCCCTTTCCAAGGGAATGTGCAGGATGCCAGTACAGCCTCAGAAAAGCATTTCAGCTGGAATGTTCAATTCAAAATTTACTTCCAGAAGAAGGGAAAAAATTAGAAAGCCAGGATTTTTAAAGTCTATTCATTTTGCTAATAAATCATGGGGGAGAAGATTGAAAGAAAATCAATCATTATCAGCCTGCAATGTGGGGTAGCTCCCACCCTCACAATCAGAGTGCAGTGCCTGGTCTGGCATTGGGTCAGCTGAGACTCAGTTCCAGGTTGAATGTCAGCATCTGTCCTGGCATAAGGAGCTTTCCTGCTCATCCTTCCCCAGGCATTCCCAAGCATTCTCTCAGCTGCCATACCTCCACTGCTTTTAGAGCCCTTTTGATGTGATTTTTAATCCAGATCATTCCCTAATCTGATTTACCAGGCAGCACTGCAAAGAATTGCATCAGTACAACCAAGGGGGGAAGATAAGACAGCAACTAAATTGTTATTTGTGTTAACAAAAACCTACCAGGGAACAACCTTCAAATTATATGAGGGAATTTCTGCCCAAAGTTTTTATTAAATGTTAATGCCAAAAGTTTTGGATTAACTCTAAAGAACTTTCATTTTCAAAACTGCAGGTCATTACATTTGTAATGATTGCTGAGAAGCACATCC
>NW_005054495.1:1203760-1209201 GCF_000277835.1 Geospiza fortis | reverse complement strand
TGCTTAAACAAAAGTGTTCTACAAGTACAAATTTCTGCTGCATGTTATTTTCTGAAAGGAATAATTCTCTCTTAAAACAGCTTACATATGAAATATGCAGATCATAAGTACACTAAATACAGTTTGGAGTTTATTTCCTGCAGAGATTGGTCTCATAGTCTGTTTGGGAGGACTGAAGCTGTTCCTGTGGGGAGCTGTTACACAAAATGCTAACAGTGAAATCAAATTTATTATTAACATCAAAAAATTTAAATTGTATTATATATACTTTTTAATATTGATGTTAACATCATCAGTACTTGGATTTGGAAAGGGGCTTTAAGTCATTGATATTGGTGTTCATAAGCTTGATCCTGGCTCAAATAAATTTTCTGCTTAGTTCCACTTAAACATATTTGGTTCAAGACATTGTATTTGTAAGAATTTAGAGGGAGCAATTAGGAGGCTGGGCAGAGTCACGTACTGATGGGAATGTGGGACCCACTGAACCTGGTGATGAACATGGCATCAGCAAAGTTGGACATTTGTTCACTTTTCCCTCAAGTCCACACAAATTTCCCACTGATTCTCTCCTCAGACAACTCCAAACCACCACACAGCAAGAGCTGCTCATCTCAGTGACAGCAGGGAAGGGATCTGAGCCCTGCCTACAGTTTCAATATCATTTTTGCCTAATGTGGGTGTTACAGGATTATTGACAATTCATGATCTTTGTGAATTGCAGTGTCTTTTGGCCTCCTATAATGATATGGGAGATATTTTAACAGAATCAAAGAATCACAGAATAATGGGGTTGGAAGAGACCTCTAAGATCATCGAGTCCAACCTGTGCCCTAACACCTCAACTAGACTGTAGCACCAAGTGCCATGTCCAGCCTTTTTTTAACCACATCCAGAGATGGTGATTCTACCACTTCCCTGGGAAGAGCATTCCAGCACTTTATTATTCTTTTGGTGAAAATTTTTTCCTAATATCCAATGTATCCCTTCCCTGACGTAGCTGGAGACTGTGTCCTCTGGTTCTGTCAGTGCTGCCTGGTGGAAGAGACCAACCCCACCTGGCTACAGCCTCCCTTCAGGAAGGTGTAGAGAGCAATAAGTCACCTCCAAGTCTCTTCTTCTCCAGGCTAAACACCCTCAGTTCCTTCAAACATTCCTCATAGGGTTTGTGTTCCAAGCCCCTCACCAGCCTTGTTGCCCTCCTCTGGATGCGCTCAAGCATCTCAACATCCTTCCTAAACTGCAAACACCATCTCAGCAAAGGTTTCTATAAAAACCCAAGGTCTCAGGAGCTGGGGGAAAAGTGTGAGATACTAATGGCTGATGCGCAGCTCTTTTGGAAAGGCTGTAAGCGTTCAGAACTGTTCACCAAACTTATTTCACTAAAATATTCCTCCAGAACAAGAAAGAAGGCAGCAGTCCAGGGAGAATTAAGAATAATCTGTTTGAAGCACTAGTCTGGGCTAAAACACCAGTGTGTGATGGAGCAGCACCAATGGCATACCTGTTAGTCAGAGGCCCTATGAAGGGGTTGGTCATCAGCTGCACTGTTGCTTTAGAAGCAAACAAGAGGCCGACGCGGACGTTCTCATTCAGCAGCTCCTTGTCATCCTTGGGGCAGTCAGAGGGGGAGGGAGTCACCCTGACAACCATTGGTTCTGTCTGGGTCTGATGCAACTCTGCAGGCTCTGTCTTGTCAGATTCATTTCCAGTGAGCATGGTGGAATTGTCGTAGTAGGAGAAGATGCTCTGGAAATTGTCCATGGTTGCTGAGGGGAGGTTGGGTTTAGCAGTCTGGATTTCTGTGGCATTTTTCTGGTGTTCGATGCTGTAAAGGTAACTGGGAATTATTGGCACTGGAAAAACAAATAGAATACATTGGCATCTTACTGTCAGGTTATCTGGAAGTGGAATCACCGAGCTGCTTGCTGTGCCATTGATCAGGAAATACAAGGCTTTCCTACAGGGCACATTCACAAACACAGAACTGAAAGAGAAATTTGCTCATGGGGAAAAAAAACCCCACACCCTTAACTCAGAAGTGCAGTTTAAAACAAAAATTTCATTTACATTGTACTTTATTTTTTGCCAGTTTTCATAAGATTCCCATAAGGTTTTCTATACCTACATCATTAAGCAAAATATCAAAAGTATCAAAACCCATGTCTGAAGGCTCTTTGTTGCATGTGGCTGCATAAGTCCTTTTATTAGGCTGCAAAAGTATGAATAATGAGAACAGCATTGGAATGATTATTAAAGCAAAATATAAAAAATACAATATGAAACATTTCTAAAATAAACCACCAAAATATTTATAAGTACCAGGCATAAGAAGGAAAAAAGCTAACAGACCTATATCAAGGAATCAGAAATAATATGCCAATATTTGCATTGGCAATAATTGTCTCATTATTTTGAAATTTACATTGAAAAGATCATCCAAAAGGGACGATGTTTACATGTTTTAGGATCTTGGCTGAATTTAATTGCATTAATATGTATCTCAGACATTAGGATTTTAGAGTTTGTAAAAACAGATGTCAGGTTCATTCATTTTAATACAAGTGACAGAATCACCCCTTCCCATCTTACATTTCATCCTGAAAAAGCCCAGCCTCTCAAGTCTGCAAACTACAATAATTTCTAGGGCCTCTAGCATACATATTACTAAAAAAAGCAATTAAATATTACTAACTTTATAAGAAAGTATATGAATGTAAAAAAAATTCCAAAATCCACTTGCTAAAAATGGGTATTTTTTTTAACTAAGGTCTACCTTGTGGCATCAACTTTTAAGCTGAAACCCCTTCAAGAAATTCTGGAGTCAGATTCAGAAGCTGAGTCTGAAGCATCACCTGAGAGCTGAGCTCTGCACAGACCAAGTCACTTCCAGGAGAACCATGAGCATTCAGGTGTGTTTGTGTGACATCCATGAGCCACTGGCTCCTCTGGACTATGTTCTTTTATTTCACATAAACATCTGAATTTGAGGGGTTCTAAGTCTACCAGTGAAAACTATCCAATTGTTTTATATGAGTAGATTTCTGAATCTCGACACCGTGCCACTGAAGCCATTAAAAGTTGGATCTCAGACTTTGATCGAAACTTTTATTATTTTATTAAACTAACTCGTGGAAGTGCTTTTCTTAAAAGTGACTTAGAGAGTTTTCTTATTAACCTATAATTTTAAGACCAATGTGGGGGAAACAGAACTATCACAAGGAAACAGGCATCTCCAATGTTATCTAGCCTGTTGTTTCAGTTGCACGACCACAGGAGAAAAAACGATGATGAGCTAAAAATACTGTTATCTGTCATTCTACAAAGTATTAGTGGCGTTTAGCAGGAAAAAGAAAAAAATAGAAAATAAAAAGAGGAAAAAAGGAGTTATTAAGACCTTTTTATACCATTCCTTATCTTGCAATTAACATGGAAATAAAGCAAGACTTTGATGTCCACGGCGGCGCGTTTGCAATGCCTGCAATATAATTCACGGTTAAAACCAAAATTAATCAGTGTTTGAAAATGTTGGGTTTGAGAGCGTTAATCGGCCATTCAGGCAGCACATCTGCAGGAGCCGGGGGAGGGAAGGCAGCCCAAGCCCCTTTCACCTACCGACCACGGTGAGCAGCATGTTGTCCAGCAGCAGCGCGATGAAGACGATGAGCAGGATGAGTTTGCGGGACTGGCGGCTCTCCCGCAGCCAGCGGAGCACGGCTCCTCTGGTCCCCGTGAGAGCCCGGGGAGCGCTGGCCAGCGGTGCGGGGCACGGGGGGGCTCCTCTCCTCTGCCCTCCTCTGTGTGTCCCCCCAGCCCAGGCAGGGATGCTCCGGGACGGCCGGGGCGGGTCTGCGGGGTGTGTCAGAATCTCTGTGTGCCCAGCAAAACCTCTGTGTGCCCAGTGGGATGTGTCAGAATCTCTGTGTGCCCAGCAAAACCCGGGGCGGGTCTGCGGGGTGTGCCAGAATCTCTGTGTGCCCAGCAAAACCTCTGTGTGCCCAGTGGGATGTGCCAGAATCTCTGTGTGCCCAGCAAAACCTCTGTGTGCCCAGTGGGATGTGCCAGAATCTCTGTGTGCCCAGCAGGATGTGCCAGAGCCTCCCTGTGCCCTAGAAACCCGTGTGCCCAACGGGATGTGCCAGAGCCTCTGTGCGCCCAAGGAACCTCTGCATGCCCAACCCGGTATGTCAGAATCTCTGTGTGCCCAGGGAACCTCTGTGTGCCCAGCAAAACCTCTGTGTGCCCAGTGGGACGTGCCAGAACCTCTGTGTGCCCAGGAGACCTCTGTGTGCCCAGCAAAGCCACTCAGACTTTGTGCTCAGACACCAGAGCACATCAGTGCCGCCTTTGGCGAGCCACAAGGGAACAGCTGCCTAAAACTAGGAATTTCATACAGTCATAGAATATCGGAATAGACCCACCAGGATTATCGAGTCCTGTGCAGGACACCCCAAGAATCCCACCTTGTGCCTCAGAGCATTGTCCAAGCATTTCCTGAGCTCAGGCAGCCTCGGTGCTGTGCCCGCTGTCCTGGGGAGCCTCAGTGCCCAACTGTTGCAGAAAGGTAGAAAAATCATAAAGAAAGGCTGCATAAAATCAAAGCTGCTCTGCTGGAAGTGGTGGCTGGCCTTGTCAAAGCCAGCATTTTGCAAGTTCCCATGTGAAAGCAATCCTGTTGTGAACAATTTGTTAACATAAGCTATTCCTGGGGAAAAAAATAACTTGCACCTGCCTGCATAAACTGTTTTTACACCATTAGATAGAAAAATGAAAATTATCTTTCACAAACAACTGTCCCTACATGTAGACACCAAGAGTTTGAGTGACCAATCAATGCAGAATAGCAACTTGTTACTAACCAATAAAGGAAATTGGCAAGAAAGCTACCAACCGATTGGAGTCACACTCAAAGTCTGCAGAACTGTATATAAAGGAGTTATGTGAATAAAGAATGGCCTTTTTCACCATGAAGAAAATGGAGTCCCGTGAGATTTATTCCCATACCCAACCACTGGTCAAAATCTTCCTCTTAATACCCAACCTAAAGCTCCCCTAACTCAGCTTCATGCCTTTCCTTGAGTCCTGGGACTCATAATGAGAGGGAAGAGATCAGTATTTGCCCCTCATGAGGTTATTAAAGACCACAATGAGGTCTCCTCTCAATTATTTTTTGTCTTCTCTTCATGGCATTCCTCATGTTTCACTCAGCCTTATCAATTTCTTCTCAATTTATATTAAAAAAGAGGTTAACCACATTGAACTGGCCAAGAAACACATTCTAACAAAGGTTTCCACTTCTGTAAAACTCTTGTCTTTCATATCACATAGCACACTACTTTGATTTAGTCACCAAATACTGAACTTTGTGAATTGTTCTTTGCTTCACAGAGCTTCACTTTTGGAAAAACCAAAGAGAGAAGTCTCTTGAGGAGCTCAGTAGC
>NW_005054495.1:1179727-1203750 GCF_000277835.1 Geospiza fortis | reverse complement strand
CCTGCTGAAGATAATGACATCATCACTGCACAGGTCATTTATTTCTGTAGCTACATTGCCTGCAGTGCATTTTAATCTATTTAGTGGTTTCCATCTCCCATGTGTTGTGATTTCACTGCTGATGCAGGTTTCTTAGGAAAGTGCTCAAACTTCTGCTGGTGCCTCTGTGGCAGCAGCCTTTTCCTGCTGTAAACGCCCAGATTGGGAACAAAAGACATTTACACTGGAATTTTGCCAGTGTCAGTTATAATAGGAGATAAATGTTTATGGTCTAAATTGCTCTCTTGGGTCTTAACCCATCTCTAAATGAAGGTCTTGGAAATGGGAATAAATTTTCAGGACAGTGGGTTATTTGCTATACACAGATTTTTCAAAAAAGAGTGAAAAGTGGGGGAGGATCTGCTGATAGCTCAGCACTCTTTTGTTTGCATGCAGGTAGCTTTGATTTTATTTAAAATGTCCACCACATATTATTTCTATACAGAAATAATGCCAGAAATAATGTGCTGCCTATTATGCCAGCACATGGCAAGTATCACCCAAAGCTATTAATAGGTTATTGATTCTTGAATGATGGCTTATAATAGGTTTGGGGTTGTTAAACTTTTTTAACCAGCAGCTTCAGCAGCTGGACACATTCACATTTGAGGCTGAATTTCCAAAACAGGACTTCTGTATTCAGAGGAAATAGAAAAATGCAATTGACTGGACTGAAGTGAGAAGAAATGTTTCATCTTCCGAGTGTCAGATACTGAAGGCACTTGGTCAAAAAGTGACATTATTTAGTTGACAGCTTGCATGGACAGCAGTAGGAGGAGGGCAGCACCAGCTCTGGTCAGCAGCAGGAGCAGCATTAATATGGAATGCACGTCAGTGGAATGTCAATAGCAATATTCTGCTGGAAAATGTGGGCCTGGGTATTTTTTGTTCTCAACAGTTCACAGGAGAGAGAATCGACAGCAATGCTGTTGTTTTGACACCTGTCAAAAAGCAGATGTGGAGAGAAATAAGATGTTTTTCCAACTATTCCTAAAGAGGGACATGACTGTAGAAGCAATTTATTTCTATCTCTTGGCATAAACGACATGACAGAGGGGACCTTCCCTCCCTGTGCCTCCTCTCTCAGCCCTTTCTTGTGGCATTTTTCTCCTCCTCATCCCTCTCTTGCTGTGATGCTACGACACACTGACAATATCTGCTTATCTGCTCACTTTGCTGGAGTTTTACATCTCTCCCTTTGTCCTGCCTTCAGCCTGTCCCTTCTCTTGCCTTCAGCTAATTGATTGTTTGATAAATTATGCTGAAATATAAATGCAGAGTCATGGTTGTTCGATTAGTGTGGGTAGACAGAAGAGCACTCAAACCCATCCATTTGCATGTGAAGATGCCTGTTGGTACCTGGATACTTTTGCTTTCCCCATCCAGCTGATGGAATTGTGGTTACCCAGGCAGGGAGCGGGGCAGAGCCTGCCAGGTTTGCTGCTCTGCAGGTGTGAACTGCATTCAGGCAAAAAATGATTCCTTCACTAATACCCATTTGTCTTTAATCAGCCATCTCTGTATCTACTGAAGAACAAGCAGAAAAGGAATAGCCACAGCCAAATCAGCTGTTGATTATTAAGGTTTCACTATTCTGTAATTCCTAATTAAGATTGCTCAAAAAAGATTGAAGAAAAGCCAGGGAGTTGTTTCCTCCTGTTGTTATTTTAGCCTCCAACAGAACAGTGGAGCAAAAATGCTCAAAAATACTTTCATGCTTTGAAAAATGCTGGTCAGCTACATTTTATTTGCTTTGACTTCTTTAGCTATACACATGCTTATTAGACCCATATTTAATAATGTGATCACTTTATTAATTTTAATAAGAAATTAATATGAAATAAACTTCTAATATGAAAATTTTAAAATAAATAAACTCTGAAATTAGTTCCAAAAGCATATATTTATTTAGAAATAAAAATTTTCAGGATTTATAAATACTTCCCATCCCTGGGAGTGTTCAAGACCAGGCTGGATGGGTCTTGGAGCAATCTGGTCAAGTGGAATGAGATGATCTTTAAGACTCTTTCCAGCTAAAAGCATTCTGTGATTCCATTGCAAGCACCAGGGAGAAGTGGAATTTTGCTCATTTGCCTACAGGTTCCTTAAATAGTGAAATTTATAACAAAACCCTCCTGGTTCTCACAGTCCAGTCTGAGAAATGCATAACCTTGCTGACTTCTTTGGGAAAAGTAATCCCTTTTAAAGCTGTCTCTTTTTAAGATTTACATTTATTTTTAGTGCTTGGAGTTTTAATTTGCAATACTTCATAATTAACTTAGCTTTCCATATGAATTAATCATTTGCAGTTATTGCTGCTGGGGAAAAAATTCCTGCTATAAATAATTCTTACCATTTAAGTTGGAAGCCATACCTGGCACCTTATGTTTTACTAATAGCAAGTAATACACTTTGCCAGCTTTTTCATCCTTTGCAGCCCTTTCCAGACTTTTTTTCCCCCCTCTGTGCCCGACAGTCATGCTGCTAATTACTCTGCAGTGAGACTGGGTGGTAGTTAGTTCCACTGAATAATGCATCTCCTCTTCTCCAGGCACAGAGGGTGTGCATTGTGTTTTAATCTGCAGAAATTATAACCTACAGAAAGTGTATGTGTGAATGTGGATTTCTACACATACAGAAGTGAATGTGTACTTTTATATACACAACTGCCCACTATGGCAGGGAATGTTCAGAGGAGAGAGGAAAAGAAGAGCAGAAATTTTGCTTTTAAGAGAATCACTGTCCGATTCATCAATAATGCTAAACATTTATTTGGCTGAGCAGCTGTGTGTGTGATAACCAGGTCTGACATGCTCTGAGGGGGTGATTTTTAAAGCTGGAAAGGCTCAGGGTGGAGAAAGGGGCTGTGGGAGAAGAAGAGAGATTGAACAGCTCCTGTGTCTCTGCTAAAAAGGAGTAAAATATCACTTGTTCCTCTTTGAATAGAAACAGCAACGTTAATTTTAATGTCAGAATACAGGGCAGACACTTCTCCATCCACCAAGAAACTGTGCAGGAGGTTTTTACAGGTGTAGGAAAGATGTGGAGAAAATATGAACATAAATAGGTGGTTCTTTGTTGTGATGCTTTTGGAAGACCACATATATATATATATATATATATATGTGTGTGTGTCATGGAAAAAATCCTGGACTTCTACACATAATGGCATATCTAAATGCACTAAATAATTTAACCTCTTCAAAAGTAAAGTTTTTCAAGTTAGGGCACTTATTCTAAAATATTGCTCACATATAGTCTTGACCCAAAATAGTAGTAGCAGTCTGAGTGTTCCTTCAGGTTTGCTTTGCATAATTCACACTGAAAACAAATCAAAAAATACAATTTTGTGAGGTTTTTGATGAACATCTGAAATTTTCAATGCTTTTCAAATTTAGGAAATTTTATTCTATGGTAAAATGTCTTTAAAATTTATTTTTTAAAGTATTTTGCTATGCACATCAGAAAAAGGCATTTGAGAATTCTGGACTTGGGGAACTGCTGGAGTAGAAAAGCACCACTTAACCCTGCTCCCTGTCTAAACCCCTGAAGAAACCACATCACCTGGGATGCTTAAATGAGTTGCAGCATGAAAAGAGTGTTTAGGTATAGATGGGAAAATATTTGTCTACACTTATACATCCTAGCTAAAGTAATGACAAAATAAATACCACGAATATTTCCTCAGTGGCAATGGTTTCCTGGTATTCCAGGTATATCCTCATCTTTTGGACTTGCCTGAGAATTTAACCTCAAGAACAGGAGACAGGAGAGGAAGGAGAGGCAGTACCCTTCCATCCCACACCTCAAAACATCATCATTTCTCTGCTGGTTTCTTGCACCCAGAATATTTTTCATTCCTGAGGGCAAACATTGCCCAGAGCTGGATGGGGCAGAGGATTTAATGTTCCTGTCCCTATGAGCAGTCCAGGAGAACCATCACCCTGCAAGGTGCCCAGGGAAGCTATTTTCAGCATTTCCATGGCAGGCTTTGTCTGAGCACTCTGGTGTTAGTGACCGCAGGTTAGTGATGGAGAGATCTGCTTCTGACATGCTTCATCTGACAAGAAAAAGAGGCTCTGCCAAGCACATTAAAAGCTGGAAAATAACTGGGCTAAATAACACCTTGTTGTATCTGTTCTTTCCAAGCTGGTTTTCCCTTTGGAGTGAATGCAGCCCTGAGGCCACTCTGGGCTCTGTGATCAATGGGGAGAAATGCTGGTCTCAGTTTTACAAATCTAATTATTTTCTTTAGAAATCTGTCTGAAACTAAAAAGCCTCTGACAAAAAAGAAGTCCTTCTTATCCCTGGAGCTCAGAGGAATTCAGTCATTGCATGTGAATCGTGTTTATATTGACTGCTTACACGTCTTTTAAACTGGTGTCTTCCAGGTGGCTCTGCAAGAAAACAGAGTCCCCTCCAGGCACACACTGTGAACTCCTTTTATAAGGAAAAATGTTTAGCACTAAGAATGCAGGATGAGTTTGTGTTCACAGACACATGTACATAAAGGGATGTGTGTGCCTCAGATCTGTTATTCAGGTAATGGTGCACAACCCACCCACCCTGGGAATTCTTGTGGAGAACAACATTCCTTGTTCTTTAACACATTCTAATGCAGTTGGCTTTAAGAATGTTAAACCAAGCTGTAACTTTGTCTTTTTAAAGGGCAAGTTAAGTGTGAATAAAATGAAACAAGATTCATCTGCCATTTTTAAGAATTATGACATCACAGTAGAGTCCCTCAAATATACAATCAGTGAAAGAGGCTTCAAAAATTGCCTTGCTTAATTAAGATTTAATTGCAAATCCTATCCATCATGAAAAGTGAATCCACTCTAAAATCCTTGAATTGCCTACCAGGCCTACCTGTAAATGTATTATCCTGGAATAAACCCCGTGGAAAATTCATAATGAAAAACCAGCCCACCACCCTGAGCAGGTGTGACCTGCAGGCTGCTGAATGCTGTGATTGCTTCCCATAGATTATCATTTGAGCAACACCTGGGCTGAATGTGCTCTGCTGATGCAGCAGCCTTGTGGGTCCTAATGAAATAATTATGGGATAAGAGCACAAAGAAACAGTCAGAGCTTGCAAGAAAACAAACAACTCTAATGCAGGAACAAAGATACTAGATCAGCTTGGGGACAAAAAGCTTTTGTATGGCCTTATTTATACTGCTGGCATAAATGAAATCTCTTCAGAGCTTTATGCAATATGTCAGGTATAAGTGCAGTCAATGAGAAATGTTAACTGCCTGCTCTGGAGAAAATCACATTAGTTTTGCAGGACAAGGCTTTACATGAAATATCCTGGTCTTACAGGAAAGAGGGGAAGGCAGAAGAAGAGGTTTCTGCCACCCACTTACATCTGCAAGTAGGAGCAGTTTCAGACAAACCTAAGAAGTCAATGGGCTTTTCTTTTGGTAGGTGATAGAGGTTAAGTTAATTGGTGAAATCTACCAAGAAATAAATATATTCAAAATTAAAATGCATAAGAGCCTCTAAAATATTTGAAGGTGAAAAATCGACATCAAACAGTTTCGAATCCTTGCAAAATTCAGTTCTGAGACTGCTCTGAACAATGCAGCAGAACATCAGTGAAATGTGGGGTGCATGAGCTGTGCCTCTCAGCCACTGTGACTCACTCAGGATCTCCTCAGACACCCAGAACCATCCATGCAGCTGCTCCCTCACCCACTGCTAATGGGTGAAATTCAAAGATTTCTATTCTAGTACTCTGACAGACCTAAAAGTTACCCACATGTTTAATCCCTGACTTCAAGATGTGACTTTGCAGGACTGGATCTAAAATTTCTTAGCAATAATCATAAATATATAAGTATTTTTTAAAAAAAAAGCTTTTTGAACAGTTTTCTACTGTGTAACTTTTAATTAGAAATTATATTTCTCTGAAATATCTGATCTAGAGTCAATGAAGAAACAAACACTAAGTTGATATCCTACATGAGCTTGTTGAATTCTTAACACAGAAAAACATTATTTACAATCTAAAATGGCTGAGACCCTTTGCCTCAACAAACCAGTCACAATCTCTTAGATACCAGCATACACAACTGGAAATGCTGCAGTAAATTTCTTCAGCCAAATTCCTTCCTAAAGATCTTAATTGATTTTCTTCCACCAATACTGCTTGTGGTTTTACTCTGGTTTCCAACAGGAAATTTTTTTTGTGCCTTGGACTGTATAATTTTCATATGAGTTTAAACACACTTGGAAAAATAGGAAGCCCTGCCTGGGAGTATAAATTGCACTGCTGTGCTTAGTCACAAATGGCTGAGCACAATGAGATTTTACAATAAACCAGAAATGTCTGTGTTTTGTTGTGTCAATAAATGTTCCAGTGATGCTCTTAAAGACAATAAATTACTGGTAATGGAACACTATCCCCAGCATGTAGAAGTCATTTTCCACTTCCAGGCATTCTCAGATTAGGTTTAAATTGCTATTAGAAAATCCTAAATGTGTTTGGTTGAAGAAAATCGTTTTAAAGCCTAGAAATAATCTGGCAGTGGCTGGTTAGAGCAGAGTTAGCAGGACGATTCCTGGGGAGAGCAGTTTACACATATGGAAGGGAACTTGGCTCCAGCAGATCCCCACCACTCACAGAGGGAACAATACACAGAGATTTCAGAGCCTGTAATATTTTGCAGCTGCTCAACCGAAGGGGAAACATGTCAGTGCTAAGGAAATCATTGTGAGTTTACAACAGGGCTGGAACTCCTGGTCTGGGCTGCCCTTGGGACGAACGTCTCCACAATGGTTGTTCTCCAAAAGCCTTTGAGGTGGCAGAATTAATGATGGCCATGGGAAGCAGGGCAGGATGGAAGGAGAACAGGGGAAGGGAAGAATCAAAAGTGAAGGAAACAGCAGAAAACTGGTGTACAACCATTTATTTTTTTGTGAGTAGAGCTGTTGGTTTCCCTGGGGATCCACTGAAATCCATGGTGTATTCATCAGCAGTGTTCATGTGCAGCCCAGGCCTGAAGGTGCAAATCCTGGGGTTCTTACACACCCTCTTTTCTTCAGCATTGCCTTTAGCAATAGAAAATCCAAGCAGAACAACCCTCCTCTTTTTTTCCTTATTGATGGCTGCAATACTAAAGCCCAGAAAAGTGTGTGTATTTATCAGTGTAACAACTGTGAGCAACATGCAAGACTGCCACACTTGTCCTGGTCCTACACTGAAAAATAAAGAGTTAACTAGAGATGCATAGCATCAAGAGGAACTTCTGTACTGACTTTCTGAGGTTTCCCAGAAAGAAATCCATGAGGGACTGAGGGGGAATTTCCAGAGGGACTAATTAGCTTCATGCTCTATGAGAAATATCACTGCTAAACTTAGACTCTGCTGGACTGCACTGCACTATCTCCCACTCTAATGACCCCAAAACATGGGGCAAATTATTCATTCCTGATCAATGCATTCAAATTAAAAATTTCATTTCCCTCAGCATAAATCCTGCTTCATTTCATTTTTTTTACTTTGTAGAACTCTGAAATGAAAGGAGAATAAATTGCTCTTGTTAATGGATGTATTTCCATTGGCTATAGCAGGGTTGCCCATAGATGTGATGTGTGGCCTGTGCTGTGTAAATTAAAAATAAAGGTTACTAGTTATTGTCAGAAACCATCAAAACTGGCTGTGCTCCATTCTGTTTTCTGTCAGTTTTTCAAGCTTTTGTGAGCCTCGTGTAGTATTAAAGTGATAGATAATTTTGTGTAGTATGTACAGGGGTCCATGAGCTCAGACATGTAATGTCACATCGATGCATAAACACCTGTATTTATATGTAGGTGTGGATACAATATATTCATAAACTGAGCTCTGCAGTGTTGTTTTCAATCCTGTTTAAAAATATATATATATAATGTATGCATTGCAACTGGACATTTATATTGATTGAGCTTTTCCTGGTGTCTCTATGGACATTTTCCAAGGGAATACAACAAGTAAAAGCATGAAGCTGTGTTAAATGCATTCAGAAAAAGAGGAAGCAAATATGAGCCAGAGGGCTCCAAGCAGTGAAGAAAGTTCTGGCTGTCAGTGAACTTGCTGCATATTTTCATGTGATATTCCACTTTTAAGGCTCAAAAGTTCCCTGGTGTATTAGTGACAGCTCCTCAGAGCCACAGGAGTCCTAGATGAGCCCTCAATGGTACATGGGCTAGAGGATTTCCATGGATCTTCCAGGGGGAAGCAGTTCAATAGAATACCTCTTTACACCTGCACTTTCTCAGATGCGTTCATTTTTGCCATTTTATCCAAGTAACACAACAGAGGAGCAAAGCTGGCCTGGTGTCAGATGGTTAAAAAACCAGGGATTAACAGGTACGACGGCAAGGAACCTCCCTGGTGGTGTCTGGCAGGTGGAAAGGGGGGAGTGCAGGGGTTAACAAAATGCCATCAGCCTTCCCACAGGGGAGAAAAGAGACCTGCAAGGGCCCTCCTGGAGATGGGAGTTTGGAGCAGCTCTCAGGTGAGACTCCCCTGAGTCACTGGTCAGCACCAATCCTCCTCACAGGGTCCTGGCAGGGAGACGTTCAGGCCTCGGGTGCTGAAAAGTTCACTACAAATAACAGAGCCAGTGCTGAATCTAAAGATACATTTGCTCAAACTGGGAAGCCGTGAACTGTGAAAACTAAGCTGAAGCCAGAGCTTTCCCTGACAGCATTAAAAAGGCTTAGTTTGGCAACAAGAGATCTTTTTTCTTTAATATAGCAGAATGCAACACAATGGATAAGACCACAGAAGCCGTGAAATCAAAAAATGTGATTTGCTGAGCGCTGCATTTAAAAACCTTCAGTACATCCATCTTTATGCAGGGAGCAGCCCATGAGCAGGAGAGTGTTTCTGCAAAGGGAGGGAAGGGATTCCTCTGTGCATGACATCAAAGGTATAAAATTTTCACTCTCTAACAATTTTGCCTTTCTGAAAAGGAAAGAGAACTTATGTAAAATCAGGATTCTGTGACATGGAGTACCTTCTTTGTCTTGCAATCCTGGCTTTACATGATAAGCATATATTTATATAATACATATTTATATATATATTCTATAATATTTATATAATATATAATTGTAAAATTAATATATGTTTTCTATAATATATAATTATATAATTAATATATGTTTATCCATATAATAAACATATATTTTTTATATAATAAACATAATCCTGGCTTTTTCTTTCAAGTTATGTAAAGTTTATATAGTTTGTAGCTTATAAGTTATATAGTCATATACTATAGTTAATAGTATATAATTTGTATATAGTTTAAAGTTATATAAAGTTTTATATAATTTTATACCATTTTTTTCCATTTTCCTGTGTAAACAAAGCCAATCACACAGAAAATATTTGGGGACAGCTTTTCCACAGTCATAAATCCTTCTACCTCCTCTGCTTTACACGGCAGCTCACCACAACTGGTGTTCTGATCCAGAGCAGGTTAGTAAATCCTTGTAAAGTTTAAACATTCTAAGGGAGGGAAGTTCCACAGTTAGATAATCAGATCTGACAAATATTTAGCATCCTACATGTGAGATTTGAGTGGAGGTGCCCTTCCTGCAGGTGTTGGGTGGAGGGGCCCAACCTGCACCCCCGTGTGGCGCTGCCTGGGCTCTCTATCAGATTAAACAATTCCAGGCGCCAGATTTTCCCTGCAGGAAGAGTCATTGTCAATGTTTATAAAGCCCAATGAGACCTCCTTACCGTAGGGTGAAGAGTGTTTCATCATCATGAGTTTCCAGCTCTTCAGTGACGTTTGATGAAATCATATTAAAGGTAATTATATTTGAGGGGCGCACGTCTAAGTTTTAATGAGGCTTTATTGTTATTCATTATCTGATTTCCTCATTTTCATTTTCCAAAGGTTTGTTTGCTTCATTCAGCTAAATTAAGGGAGAACCACGTTCATAGCCTCTTCCCTCCAACTTTCAGGTCATTCACTGTGTTTTCTGACTCTGTGCTGGTGAATATTTGCACACAATTTCTGGATTTTTAGCTTCTAGGGACTCCCATCATATGTGAGAAGTTATGGACAAGAATAGCTTTATGAATAATAAACAGTCCCACATTTACAGGCTAGGATTTTTTGTTTTTTATTAAAGGAAATTATTACATAAAGAAAGATGGTTTTGTCTTTTCAGAAATGTCTGAAGTTAGTGGGACAAAATCCAGGCATTACAGATGCTTCACACAAGAATTATATGCAGATTTAAAGCAGAAATCCCATTTTGACCACATATTCTGGATTGAAAGGGTAATGGACTGAACATCACACTGACTTGTACTAAAGATGAATATCTGCTCTGGCTTAATTCATTATTTAAAGCCCTGACATGGGAAAAAGGCTCTGGATTTTAATAGGAGAGCATTTCTTCATTCAGTTTTTCCTTCTCTTCCTGTGCCTTTTCCATGAGGAATCCAGGTAAGATATATCCACTGAAAGCTGCAAATTACATCCATAACCATAATTATAATTATAATTAACTATCTAGATTGCCTGCAGTAAAGAAGGTGAAGAAGTGATGCCAGTTGACTTTTGTATAGTGATGTGCTTCCCAATAACTTTTCCTGATTTCTGATTTAAAATCCTTTTTCAGGAGAAATTAAGTATGCTTTTGAAATTCTACGCCGTGAACAATCACCACAAGGAAAAGCTTCTGATAAGAAATATGAAGCACCAAAATATTAATGACCTTTTTCACCTCCTGGGCAGCTTTTCAACATTGTATATATGTAACTGATTAATTTTTTGAAATAAATATTTTTAATTTCCTAAATTAAATAATGATTTTTAAAATGTAAAACCTTTTTCCTGTTTTTGCTTAGATTTTCATGTAAGTATATAGTAGCAGATCCCTCATAACTTTAAGATACAGGCAAACCAAGGATCTGAGGATCAAGCTCCTGTAATCTTTAAGTGTTCTGGAAATTCAAAATGCAAATCTTGATATTTCTAAATAGCCTTTTTTTTTTTTTTTAATAACCTGGCCATCTGAATTCTGGGCTGTTTGCAGTCTCAGTTTGAATCTAATTGTGTCTTGAGCACCTCTAGAATTTCACTTGCAATTAAATACTGTGTTTTTTCGTTCCATATGATTTCTCTTTGTCAAAAATAATCAGGTACTCCCACTTCTTTGCAAAAAAACAAAACCCCAAAAACTCTGCTTAGCTCTGCTTAGAGCCTGCATCTACATGAAAGGAGATTTCAACAGGCTGTCTCCATTGCCTCTATTTTCAAATCACAATATTTGCACAGACTGTCTCTTCACAAGAATAAATAAAAGAGAGAAAGCAAGGCAATAAAAGGAAAATTCAAGGATAAAAGAAATAATTTGCAATCCTAGCGAAGGCAAAGCCTCGTGCTACATCTTTGTTTTTCAGATAACCCAAACCAACTTCAAAGTTAGACTGCAAAGGCAGGATCAATATCCATAGCAACTAATTGCATTTACTGCACCTGCTGGAAAGTGCAGGGGCTGTGTCCAGGAACACCAGAGTAACCAGGCTGCTGCAAAGAACAGAGCCTGGCTCAAGGTGTGCCCTGGGGCACCTCTCTGCCAGCCTCAGGACACTCCCCTGCTGATCTCAGACTTGTTATGTTGTTAATAAATATATTGTCCTTCTTCTGCTGCTGCTCTTGACACCAAAAATATTCTCTAAAGAAGAATTTAAAAAATCTGTCATCCTCCCTCAGCCCATGAGTACAAAGATCCTGGCACACAGAAATTGCTGCCTGCTTGACCCTAGGCAGTGCCACTTCCCCCTTGTACTCCTGCATGCAGCCCTCCCTGTGCTGTTTGGAGTAATTAGGTGTTGCTCAGGGCAGGAATTGCCTTTCCATTATTTAGTTATGCAGTGCATAACAAAAAGCACTCCAGTCCCTGGCTGGGGCTGCAGGCTCCCTCCACATCAGAGCCAACACCAACGGGGTTCATCACTGCTCTCTGCAGCACCCTCCACCAGGCACCCTGAGCTGAGCAGGTTCTTACACTGCAGCTGAGCATGACCACCTGAGCACAAACAGCACTTCCATCACCCATTCAGCAGGGCTGCCTTTGAAATGTTTACAAAAGCAGAACAATATCCTGGAGCTGGAACTGCTCCTTGTGGGTATTGCACAAGCAGAACACTCCCCTTCTTGCTGTTTATCAAATATTGTAATCCAGCTGAATTTCTTTGTGAGACAATAATCCATTCAGTGTAAAAGGGTGATAATATTAGAAACCCTCTTGTGTGTGGTTTAGTCTTATTTGATTGCACAGATAACATGTTTCTGTTTCTATTTGTCAGTTTTATATACACAACTTGTAGAGACAGAAAGAGAGCAGGGTCTGAAATGTATAGCAAAGATCATTAAACAGCAACAAAGACATCTTTTAAATGTTAACATTCCCTTTCTGGGTCCTGTCAGCCTTGCCAAGGATTGCCTATGGATATATGATCTTATTAAAGCACACTGCTTTTGTGATAGGTGTTTCAAAGGTAACTCTATGAAACAGATCTTGCTCTTTTTAAAATTTGTTTCTCCCCAAAAAAATAATTGATAAATGTTACTTAATACTCACCAAAACAATTTGCTTGCTCTGATATAACCCTTGAGCCTTTGTGTTACAGCTTTCCAGCCAGTCTTTTCTAACAAGAGAAGCAACATTCACTGGGCAGGCAGCAAAATGAACGTTTGGGCTTGTTAAGAATATGAACATCCCACCACTCTTAACATAATACAATTAATATAACATAATTAATACAATATAACTGAACTATACCCTAATTTAACATAACTTTTACCTATAACAGGCTCATTTTCTGTCCATGTCCAGTCCCCCTCTCCCTCGGTGTGTGAGCAGCCCTTGCGGTGTGTCTTGCTCTTATCTGCCAACAACCCCAGCCCGGGAAAGCAGGGGCTGCTGCAGCCCCAGGTCACAGCCAAGGCTCACACAAACGTGAGTGAGAGCACTGAGGGAGCCCAGAGTAACAAATCTGTGTGGGGAAGATGGATTTGGGTCGGGTTTCGCCCCTCTGCAGAGCAGCCCCAGGGGCTCAGCGCTGATGCTGCCCTGTCCCTCTCAGGAGCCCTGGCTGTAAATCCATGCTGCTCCCTGCCACACTGATTTCTGCCCGGGTTTCTGACTGAAATGAAGTGGGAATTGCCCTGGGAAGAGGGCAGACAGGGAGGACAGGGGAAGGGCACGGTGGTTGCTGTATCTGCTCTGCATCCTCAGCCCCTGCCCTGTGCTGAAGCAAACACGGAGAAACCCCTGCAAGGTGCAGCACTGGGGACAGCAGAGGGGACAGCAGAAGGGATCTGCACCCATTCTCCCTCCTCCTCTGAGGAAGGTACCCCAAGGTCACACAGTCCCCCCCATGGCCCAGGAATGACACTGAGGAGCCTGTCACCACTGTCACCACTGCTCAGCATCTCCTTTCCTTCACAGCTCCATCAGCCATGCCGATGTGCTGGATGCCATTGCTGGCAGCCACTCTCCTTCCCTGAGCTCTGTATTTCCTCCTGCACCCAGGGCAGGCAAAGTTCAGCATCCAGGCAGCATTTAGAGGGGTGGTGAGGTCGGTGCTATTCTGGGATGGGGCTGTGGTGCAGGAGCTGACATTTGGTGTGTTTGCATCAGACCTGCCTGGTGCGGTTATAATCAGCCATGCCAGCAGGACCACAGGCTGGAATGATGCAAGTCCCGTGGCCTCCACCACTGGAACTTAAATTCCACTAAAAATAAGAGAAACTGGAGACATTTAAGCAGAAGTCTGGGCCAAGTATAAGCAAGGATGGAAGAGAACAAATAAAAGATTATCTGTCCTTTGAAACACCCCATCTTCCTGCCAATTCAAATATTGACTGGCTGCAGAATAGGAAAAATCACTGCTTGCAGTGGGATGGAAATGGCAGAGTTTGCTTCAGAGATAACTCAGGAAGCAAAAATGATGTTTGGAGCCTTCCAACAAAGACCAGGGCTCCAAAGCAGGAGAGGAGGCACTGTGTGCCTTGAGGGGAGATCTCAGGGATGGTTTTCAGTCTGAAATCTGAGTGGAGACATAAACTTCACATCCAGGATGCACTGTGGTATTTTGTATTCGTAGATTAGAATATCCTCAGTTGGAAAGGACTCACAAGGGTCACCCAGTCCAGCTCCTGGCACTGCTCAGTGGTGACACCACCTTTAAGGAGTGGTTGTGACAACCTCCTTGCTGGTTGTTTCCATGGACATGGTGGGACATGCAGGGCGAACTGAGCTGCCTGAAGAGAAAACTTGTGCATTCAGGGCATCCTTCAACAATATCTGTTTTATTTCTCTGTTCCTAACCCTGAAATTGTAACAAACACCTTCCCACTGAGTTCCTGAAGTGGTTACCCATCTCACACCACCAGCTGTGCATGGGCTGTGCTTGGTGATATGACTTTAAAGAGCTCCCCTGTCTTCCAACAAACCCTGAAGTCTGCATTGTCCTGGCTGTGTTAGGGTTTGGTTTGACCATTATTTTAATTGTAATGTGATGGATGGTTGTTTGGTTTGACTTTTTAAAATGTTGTGTGTGTATCCAGTGATTTTTTTTGTCAGTAAAAGACAATAAACTTCAAAATAAGTCTTTCTGTCTGAGATGTTCGTTTTTCTAATGCTAGAAAGGCCTGTAGAGATCAATTATGGGAACAAAGAATTGGAATCTAGCTCCTCCTCTGGTATTAATTAAATCTTTTATCCTATGGTGAGCAAACAGCATATTAGGCTTTGCCACAGTCCTCAAAGGTATTATTACCACACTTCAATGGATGAGGGCAAATAAAGCCAAGGAAGGCTGTCATTTCCTTTAGGTCATTTTCCCAAATTGATGCAAAATAAAAACCAGAGCATAAAATGCCCTGTTCTACATCAGCCTCTCTTGCCATCAGAATTGCATGCAGAGCAATGTGGGCAGTGCTTTTACCCTCCCTGAATGAAAAAGGATTGCAAAGGTCTCAGTTTTTACTGCCTGCCCCCCATGTGGGTTTGTGTGGGCCTTCCTTAGGAGCTGACACTTTATCACCTCCTCTGTCCCTGCTTTGGGCATTGATTTCCACTGCAGGAAACTTTTCACCTCCTGAGGAGCAGGAGAGGAACTGGAGAGAGGCAGGAGGAGCAGCAGCACTGCAGACCCAGCTGCTGGTTCTGGCTCTGGCCCTGAGCTGCTGTGAGGCTCTAAATCTTCTGTGCCTCTCTTTGTCCATTCATATGGCCATGATCAAGAAATTTGAGATTTTTCAATACTTCCTATATGTTTTTTCTCTAAAAGGAACGTTAAAATAAGAACCGATCAAGGAGCATCTTAAAATCTATGCTCTCTCAGTGACAATAAATGTAGGGCATCACATCATATTATTTTTGTGGCCCCTTTTGGCTTTAAACCCAATAACAGATTGACTGTTCTGTGTAAAGTATTTTGTTATTCTTTCCTTCCTAAACTTCATTCATATGTTCCTCCTCTTAAAGTCCCCGGCTAACAATCCCACTGCCCCTGGTGTTGCACAGCATTTTCGGAGGCGTTCTCTGGTTACCGAGGCAGAGAAGGCTAAAGGGCGAACGGGAGGGTTTGAGTCCATCTCAGCCGTGCCATCTGCTGGCGCTGGGCCTCCCGCAGGAACGAGGTCTGCTTGCACCATCTAGTGGCTTCAGGCATCCCAGCCAAAGGGATTTTCTATCCCCAGCACACATCCCCAGCAAGCCTGAGTGATAAAAATACAGATAAGGCGTCTGCAGTTTCAGGTAACTCTAAGTGAACATAGGGAATGCAAAAAGCACACTTGCCTCCAGGAATAAAATGAGAATTTTCTCTTAATCAGTTCTTTCCCCCCCCCCACACACACACGAATTTTATTTACCATTACCACCATTCAAAGCACAGAAAAGCAGGACCTTTAAGAAATAAAATAAGGAAGAAAGTTCTTCCACACCAATACCAAAGAAGGCATCTGTCCAATCTCACAGCCAGGATCGATATTGTGGAGGTCAGACTGGGATCATCATCACACATCCTTCCTTTTGCAGCTGCTCAGGGACAGATTTGCTTCCCTCCAGAGAGAAGCAGAGCTGTGAAAGCAAAGCTACAGGGAGAGTGTTTCATCACTCTTATTGAGTGAATGGAAAGAAAGGCATCTGCAAAGACTTCAGAAGTACAGCTGGAATGGCAGGAGCTGCATTTTTCAGGGATGGAGTCACATTAAAGGTTTTCCATTGAAGAAAATGAGAGTTTTGCAATTGTTGTCACTCACTCAGTGTGGGAATTCACCTGAGCTAAGCAAACAGCACCTTGTTCTCTCACCATGGAGATCCAGGGTCGTGCCAGAGGATGGAAAGCCTCCAGGAAGAGAGAGGCACTTGGCTGTGAAGCTCCAGGTTATGTTTAATGGATGCCTGAGGACTTCTACAAATACAAATGCATAATACACATAGAGAGTAGAACACATCCACTATGAAAGACATGACCTGCTAAACCACCTGCACAGAATTCTTTGTAAATCATATTCTTCACTCAGAACAGCCTTTGAGTCATGGCTGTGCAGAAGCACACCATGACTTGGAAAGCCTTTCTAGGAATTTAAGCACTTGCTTCTTGCCATAAAGTCATAAAGTGTTTGTTTTTAGGGTTCTCCTTGCAGAGGACCCTATTTGCTTTAACAGGCTCTGGGGCTTTAAGAGAATGTGAGCTAGAGTGGACAATTTTTTATGTATATTGCTTTCCTCTTGTAAATACAAATTTAACAACCCTTCACTCGCTGTGTTCTCTGGGACTAGAAGTTAAATTTATAAAGGCAAATAGTCCAGAGAGGCTATCCCTATGTTAATCTTGCAGGAAGGAGCAGGGGTGTGTCCTCCAGACTGCAGAGACCTCTCTGTAGAGCTAAAGGGATGAAAGGATGCTCCTTGCTTTGCTGTCTCCAGAGAGCCATATAGGCCTGCAGAAGTGAAGGGAGGGCTGTCCAGGAGTTCATGTCCCTCCCAGGTTTGACAGCTATAACCTGTCAGACCATTTGTGCATTGCTCAGCTCTCTCTCAGACATTACAATCTGCTTTGCTTTGATTTTCTTTCTTTTTCATTAAATAGTGTTGTTTCAAGCCCTTCTTGCTATGAAGCTCTCTTCCAGCTGAGCATCTTTCTGTACAATTTTGACAAATATTTTAGGGAGGAGTGAGCCAGGAGGGCTCTGAACTGTAAGGGTCTATTAGTGTCTCAGCCTCTTCTCAATAATAACAAGCATTCAAGTGTGGTTGCTTTTCTGACTGATCTCTTTCCTGCACCTGTTTCAGCTTAGTCCTAAGGGAACTCTTGCCTGTGAAGAAGTGATTCTCATGGATCCCTGAGGGCAGATTCTTTTACTACAAATCACTTAATCTGGGCAATATACTAATAGGGCTATAAACACTCCTATGCATGTACTTCTCTGACACACATGCCTTCTAGTCCAGCCTCATAAAATGTGACGATGATTTGAAATTCTGCAAGTTTATCACATTTTTCTTTCCCCATTCTAGAGAGGGGAAAAGTGATTTCCTTGATCTGCGTTTGTCACATTATTGCTGTGCTGGGTTACACCACTTTTCCAGCTTTCCAGGCAGCTTCAAGCACCTTGAACGAGATCTATCCATCATAATGAAAGATAAATGAATATCTGAAGGCTGACAGACTTGTGTTTCCTCAGCATTCAGAGCTATCCAAGAGATTAATGTAGAGAGATATTTATAAAGATATGTCTCTGACATATTTTATGAAAATCCTTTCGCTAGGATTTTTCTCCTGAGAAGCTGAGAAGCCTCAGAAAAAAAATGTAAACAATAATTATCTGATGTCTCTGGAATGTGGTCTGGAGACGGTTTACCAACAGGTACGTCTTTGATTGGTCTCATGAATTGTTTCTACTTGATGACCAATCACAAGTCCAGCTGTGTCAGGACTCTGGTCAGTCACAAGATTTTATTATCATTCCTTTGCTAGCCTTCTGATGTCTCTTTTCTCTTTCTTTAGTATGGTTTTAGTATATCATTTTCTTTTAATATAATATATAGCATAAAATAATAAATCAGCCTTCTGAAACATGGAGTCAAGATTCTCACCTCTTCCTTCATCTTGGGGACCCACAAACACGGCCACAAAGATTTTTATAAATCCTAGCACCCAAAGCCAGTGCATTGGTCAGGCATTCCCAGAAGGATTGGCCAGGCCAAGTGTCCCTGAGCTGGACCACAGCTGGTGGGGTGAAGTGGCACATCTGGGGCAGGACAGATGGGCAGTGCAGACGCTTCCTGTGTCATGAAACTTCATGGTGGTGCAGGAGGCTTCTGCATTCACAGCTCCTATTTCACTGAGTTTCTTCTTTTTTGAAACGCACCGCAGCTGCTCCGCAGATCTACTCAATCACCCAGTGACACATATTTGTGCACGTGCCATAAGGAGTTTCTCTTTCTTGCTCAGCCAGGACAGGCAGGAAGTGATAAGGGCTGCTTTAGCTACAGAGATGCACTCTGCAGCAGGCATGCAGCTCAAAACTCTCAGATAAATGAGGATTTAAAATCCTTATCTAAGACGCTCCAAGGAACCGCTATAATAAAGATAATAAACTCCAGAAATAATAATTATTAACAGAATTCAAGGAGCCTGACCTCAATCCCGTGTTGGGTTTATAATTTCATTATTTTTTCTGACTTTGACAGAGCTGCTTCCCTCTGAAACTGCTGGAAGTGTAATCAGAGTCAGGGACCAAACATTTTGGTCTCCTTATTTATAACTGAGCTGCCCCGAAAGGTTGTGTAGCCCCATGGTGATGCTATTCAGACTAAAAGCAGGTGAAATTTTAGATCAAAGCAGCATTTGCCAAAGTCAGCCACTTCAAATCCTTCTGTGTGAAGTGGCAGGCTGGAGAATTTTACAGGAACACACTCCTTAATGGTTTTTTATGACACCTTTTTCCAAAGACTGAAATGCTGAGAACAGTTTCTAGCATGGCTTCCCGCTCCCATCAGTAAAAGCCATAATTGAACAAATAAAATACCTGACTCTCAAAACACTGGACATCAATTAAGCTCAAGACAAAGTGTTTATTGGAACATCATCCCTAAAATCTATTTTAAAGTCACCTGGAGACTGAGTTTAATGACTGCCTTAGTTGCTGTGTTTGTAGTGTTGTTATTATTGATGCTGCTGCTTCCCTTTCAATGGAAAACAAGGCCAAAGGAGGGAATATATCCATGCTTCTCCAAGGAAGAAGTAAATCTCTGACCCATGGCAGGGTGAGCCTTGTCCCAGAGAACATGTCACACCCAGGCTCTTCCTGGGGACCCAGGGACATATTTCAGGTCAATGCTGCTGACCTGGAAAATATCTAGTCCTTTCAAGAGAAAAAAAAAGGACAAATAATCAGTAATTTAGGCAGTTTTTGGTAGGAAAAAAACTTCCCATGCAAGGGCAGTTTAGGCATGAAATGACTCTTCTAAAACCAGGATCAAAGTGATTAATGACAAAACATATTCTATTTGTCATTTCTACCCAAACCTGATTTTTCTAAAGCACTGTGAGCTTTGCCATGGATATCAAGAAGATCAGAATTCAGCCCTCTCCTTCTTAAACAGCATTTATAAGTGGCTTTTTTAGAAGGCAAACACATGTATGCATGCCAGTCCTTAATCTCTTTGAGCACAAAATGTGTTCATTTCCTTGGCAGAGAAAATTGCTGTAAAAACCATTTCTTGCAGGGAAGACAGAACAGAGGTGCTGTTGGCTGTCAAATGTTAGTCCAAGCATTCACTGTTTATACACCCATTCAGAAAATCAGACTTCTTAGTGCAGCAAATTATGTCCTGCTCTTGAACTCCAAGGAAAATTCATGGGTCTCCATTTGCTCTCTTATTTCTTCTTTCCAGGAAGCACAAGGCTGTCTTGACACAAGGCTATTAAAACTGGTCGAAAAACAATTTTTTTATAAAAAATGCCATATATTACTTTGTCTGAAGTAGATCATACCATTGTTTGGTGCTCTCCTGGGGGATATGGAAGAGCTTGGAATGAGCCTTGGAGAAAGCCAGCCCTCCTTCACCAGCAGTGTGACCTGACACGTCTCATGTCAGAAGTTACAGTGACAGCATGGGAGGATCACAAAGAGCTTATCCTTCAGCTCCTTCCCTTCTTACTGACATGAATGGCTCAATTCACAGTCATTCAAAGGTGGAAATATTAAAGCCTTTCCAAAAGCCCTCTCTTCACCATCAACATTTTGTGGTTCAGCCAAAAATACCAGGCTCAGGTTTGCTTTGAAAACACTTGCAGCTTTTGGCTGGTAAGTGTATTTGGACCATCCATTAAACATCAGTGAAATCAGGGCAGTCAGTGCTCTCCTGAGAGTTTGGATGCTTGTGTGAGAGACAAACAGCCTAAAGCCATGTGCATTATCAAGCTGGTGAGCAGAAGGATTAATACATAACTGAATTCCCCAAACTCCCACATTCCTTTGGCAGCAACATCTCCTATTACTTTCCACAAGAAAAGTATAAAGGGGGGAAAACATTAGAAAGTGAGTGTCTTGCACCCACAGTGAGAAGCCCAGCCTGCAGCTCTGGTACTGCTTCTCAGATCTTTTTGCCACGTGTGACAGAAGGCAGCAAACAGGTGGCTGTCCCCCACAGGGCACAGATCAGAGAGCACGATGACAGTCAGCAGTGCACAGCAGATCAAGGAGCTCTCTTCCAGCAGCACATCAAGAACACTGGCAATTTTATCTGCTGGTTTTGTGGTGTTCTCTCACTCCGTTTTCCTGTTCACACAGGAATTTGTGGAAGCAGATAATGTAATGAATCAATGTTGATAGCATCGTTACCCTGACTTCTCATCAGTGGATGATTAACATGGAAATTAATTTTTCACTGTCGAATTTCTACTCTTTTCTTCTTGCTTCCCTTTCCCTTCTTGCCCATGGCTTTCCTTTTCCTCTGGACTTTGGTGCATCCTGAAAATGCACAGACATAAAGTTTTATACACAAGATCAGTGTTGGAAGGATTCTGCCTCCAGCCAGACACTGAGAGCTTCATCAGTTTGAAAAACCCTGAACCAACCTCAAAAGAACTACATTTTATCTACTCAGAGACTGAATGTTTAGCTCAAAGAAAAAAAAAAAAAAGAAGAAAAAAGCTCAGATTCACATGCAAGCCCATAAGCACACAAGCCAGCTAACATTTGTTCAAGCACTTCCTAAAACTCTCAAATGAAAACCATGTGCAGACAATCAGTTATTGGCACGTACAAGCAATACATTCATGGACTCCATTGCTCATGAAGGTTTGCACTTCGACCTCAGGCTGCTATCCTAAAAATATTGGCTTCATATATGAGAGATCTGCTGTCTTCACATAGCTATGATTTGCTATATGAGTGATGGAGAAAATTCCTCATATTTCTACTGCTATCTATGCCTGTGTACTTTAAAAGACAATTGAAATTTATCCTGAGCAACTTAATCTCTCTTGCTCTGTATGTAAATGCAGGCTGCCATGTCAGATGGCTTGAAAAATATTTTTTCTACTTATAAGTGGTGCATAAGTTGAGGAAGAAATGGAAATATAGCCCAGCTAAATACTTAAAGTTGGTCTTGGAATATAGCATGTCCTCGCAGAACATGCTGAACAGATCCTGTGGAGTTGCTTAGTAATAGTGATAATAACAACAACAAAAAATATTGTTGTTACTTATATATCTAAGAATAATAAATTTCCAAAGAGTGTTTCATTTATGAAAGCCAGGTTAAATGATAAGACCCATCCTTCTGGGTTCACAAAACACTCACACGGCATGCAACAGCCACACATGCTCCATTTGATGCTCCCTGTGGTCTGGAAATTAGGATCACAAGGTATGCTGGGAACCTGGAAGCAAAGAGGACTGCAGGGACTGCTCCCAGCTGGAGTCCCAGCCTTGGCCTGTGCTGGGCCTGCCACCACACATGCAATTAGCATTCATTATATGGCAGTGTTTTTATGATGTGGGTGCATCTCCACCTGGAACAAGTTGAAAAAGCATAAAAGCCATCAAAGTGTTATCAGATGTTATCAACATGGAGCCCACTAAAATCTGGATGACATCTGAATTACTGGCACACAGATGACAAGTCCTACATCCCATTAAGAATTTCCTGAGTCCTCAGACTTACTGCTTGTGAACAAAATGTCATTCTTTGAATGACAAAGCAGAGGATGAGAGGAATGTTTCTGATGGTTTCATTAATGCCTTTTCAGTCCAGACCCTGTACCTTCTTTCTGACACTGTTTTATCTCTCAGGAGGATTGCTTGCACAGACTTTCTGCCCTGCTGTGGCCGCTGGTGGTGAGACCTGTGCTGGAGCCCATCACCCATGACCACTGTGCTGGTTTGAGAAAGGCTCTCCAGCCAAGCTGGCTGCACAAACCTTCCCAAGCCACAGGAACCAGCCCCCATTGTACTTTCAGTCTCAAGCATCTCTTCATCATATTTATGTCTACACAGAAAATGGCTTTTTCCTCCGCCACTGCTATCATTTTCTCCTTCTAACCCTTCTGCCCAAAGATTATTTTCCCTCCTTCCACTCATTCCCATGGTTTCCCTGTGATTCCCAGACCAGGGATACCCTGCCCTCTGCTCCTAAGTGCTCGTGACAGCTGCCATCTTGGCCCAATCAAGGGTGATTGATCCAGCATCCTTCAGCATCAAGTGCATTTGATCTGTAAAGCTCTCCAGCTGGGGCTGTAATAACTCATATCCGCTGTGGGTTACACATCAAGCAGCTCTTTCCCCATCAGTCACGTCTTTCCTGATAGAAGAGTTCTTCAGTGAAGCCCCTCACATCTAATCCACCATCTCATGCAGATCCTGATGGGGAAAATTTATGAAAAGCAATATTTTGTACTGCTTTGAAGCAAACAAAGCTGATCTCCATGTCAATTTTGTTGAATAAAAACTTCTGTGGGCAGAGACTGTAAATTCTTCCAGGATTTAGTCCATGATAAGAACAGTCAAATCATAAATATTTATGCACTAAATGAGCCATTAGTCACTACTTTGTTTCATTCTCATTAGCTCTGTGACTGTATTTACTGTATTTACATTCAGATCCTGCTCTGCAGTGTCACTGTCAGCCCAAGGCTGCTGCTCTGCCATCTGGAAACTGGCTCCCAACTCTGAGAGTGAGAGACTCAGGCCTGGATATTCCTGTTTCTGTGGGATCACTGTTTCAGTGCACCTGGACAGAAGACATAAACACATTTTTATACCTGACAATGCAATGTGTGTCCAACTCTCCACCCTCCTTTAGGTTCATGACACAAGCCAAATGACCACGTTACTTTTACTGCAGACTGGTTGTATGGTGTTGCCTAAATCACAGTTTTTGGTGATATGTTTTGCACAATCAGACTGGACTGGTTTGCCTACCTGGCACACAAATATGAAACTAAATATCTATTCAGGCATTAGTCTTGCTGAGTGGCTTTTTAGTTCTATAGAAATGTGTTTCTACACATTACAGGCGTAGAAATCAGGCCAGAACAGAATGGACAGAATACTTCCTGTCTCTGAGGGGTAGCAGGTTGCAAAGGAAGAAAACAAGAACAGCAAAATCTGTAGAGAGGGTTCTCCTCATCTCCCAATTTAGAACTCAGTGATCTTCAAGCCAGAATTGTTATCTTTGGATTTAATTGCTTTTAATATTTTTCTTTCATGGTTTTGTCCCATCTCTTGTTGATCTAATGGGAACTTCTAATTGCCACATCCTCCCATGACAAAGAATAGCTATGGCTTAATTATATCTTGTGTGAAGCACCATTTTCTCTTCTTTCTGTTTCTTTTCTTAAGCCTGTCACATGTGGGATTCATTCATCAGCCTCAGCTCTCATAATGAGAGATGTTTGAAAATCATTCCATGATTCCTGGTTTCCCTTCTCTAAGCCCTTG